>NC_091950.1:151004520-151151365 GCF_031021105.1 Erythrolamprus reginae | reverse complement strand
CAAACTGTCATGTGATAGGAACATGTGATAGTGATGCCGTGAGTTTGACACCTGTGTCATATATCATTTTAGACAAGTGGCTGCCCCAGTCTTTTCTTAAAAACCTTTAGTGACCAAGCAAGCTGTTTCCACTGGTTAATTGTCCTCACTGTTAGGAAGTTTCTCTTTAATTCTAGGTTGCTGCTCTCCTTGATTAGTTTCCATCCAATGTTTCTTGTCTTGCCTTACAGTGCTTTGGAAAATAATGGGTCCCTCCTCTTTGTGGCAGCCCCTCAAATACTAGAATATTGATATCATGCCATCCCTAGTCTTTCTTTCTCTAGACTAGCCATACCCAATTCCTGCAACTGTTCTTCATATATTTTTTGTCTCCAGGTCTTTAATCATCTTTGTTTATAATATGGTGACCAAAACTTCGAGTCTTCGGAGAGGGGCGGCATACAAATCCAAATAATAAATAAATAAATAAATAAATAAATAAATAATAAAACTGTATATATTCCAGGTGTGGCCTTCCTAAGGTTTTATAAAGCTAATACTTCATCTGGTTTTGATTCTATGCCATTTATACAACAAAGAATTATATTAGCTTTTTTTGCTGTCACACACTCATATTGAAACAGCTCATATTTAAGTGATTGTCATCTAGGATTCCAAGGTCCCTCTCACAGTTACTGTTTTTGAGTCAGGCTTCACCAGTGGTGGGATTAAATTTTTTTACTGCGGTTCTGTGGGCGTGGCTTGGTGGGTGTTTCCTCCCAATCAGCTGGGACTCAGGAGGCAGAGAATAGATTGGGGGGGGGGGGGGCAGTCAGAGATGGTATTTACCAGTTCTCTGAACTATTCAAAAAATTTGCTACTATTTCTCCAGAACTAATCAGAACTTGCTGAATCCTACCTCTGAGCTTCACCTAATCTGTACTTAAACTTTTCCCTGCAAGAAGAAAACCTTGCTTTTCTCCACATTAAATTTCATTTTGTTGGATAGGGCCCATTGTTAACCCTGGTTAACAGGTTAACAGGTTAAGTCTGTGAGGATCTTTTTGGATCCTGAGCTTGTCTTCTGGGGTGTTGGCTATTCCTGCCAGCTTAGTGTCATCTGCAAATTTTATTTATTTTATTTTATTTATTTATTTTGTCCAATACATAATACACATTGAAGAGAATAGATATGTAATAACATAAATAAAGAAAAGAATAGAAGAAAAGATATAAAAGTATAGGTGAACATATTTGAAAGGAAGAAAAGATAAATGAGATAAGGAGAGACAATTGGACAGGGGACGGAAGGCACACTGGTGCACTTAAGCACGCCCCTTGATGTGTTCCCCTTCTAACTTTACATCTAAGTCATTAATGAAGATATTGAGGACTAATGAGCCTAAAATGGAACCTTGTGAAACCCCTGTTGTTGCTGTAGTAGTAGCAGTAGTAGGGGAAAAAATTATTTTGATGAAAAATAATATAGAAATGGGATAATTTCTTTGAAGCCTTGCGAAAGACTAATCACATCTCAGTACAAATTATTTGTGCCCTTTTCTTCATTAATCAACTATGCTAGGTTTCTGAATCTACTCTGAAATCTGTTTTTTTTTTCTTTGTGCCCACAGATGTATAATATCAGTGTCAGCACTTGATTCAATTAACCTTTGTGTGTGTTCCATCACTCTTTAAAATTTATTATACAGGCAGCATCTAATATGTTTGAATGATTGGAACCACATTCCAAGTAACAGTGATTATTGCAGCTGACATGATAACCAGCTGCAGCTGACATGATACCCAAGAAATTATACCTGGAGGGAAGATTTCAAAATTCCATGCGCACGATTGTGCAATAAATTGGAAGTCTGCAACAGCTGTTAATTAAGAGTACCTATTTATATAAGACACCAAGCATCCTACATTCTAGAAGCTAGACCAGTCTTGCACCAGGTTTATTCCCATTTGTGTCACACCTATG
Source organism: Erythrolamprus reginae (assembly GCF_031021105.1). Lineage (NCBI taxonomy): Eukaryota > Metazoa > Chordata > Lepidosauria > Squamata > Dipsadidae > Erythrolamprus > Erythrolamprus reginae. The sequence goes on along the minus strand of NC_091950.1, from coordinate 151,149,402 downwards.
TTTAAATACCCATGTATATATCTAAGAGACTTGGCCAAGAAATGATTTCCAAAGCCATGACACTGCTCACACTACTGTGTGGAACAAGCTGTAACATCGGTGCACATGATCCTGCATTGTTTTTCCTTGTAAGAAGCAGAGATAGCCAGAAATTCATCTTAGGAAGATTATGACTAATTTGGAACAGAAGCTTGGGCTCTGTTTCAAAGCAGGCAAAACCTACTAGAGATGGTGACTATGATTATGGTTTTATTCCATAGCCACACCTCAGCCCCATGGATGTTTATAAGGAGGCAAAACAATCTTTTCAATAAATCCAACTTTCATAAATATGCATATAAAAATATTATTCTAAGCATTGGCTGCAGCATAAAGAGACTTTAAGCAGTGGACAGTAAATTGAAAGAACAAGAAAACTCTATTTTGAGAGACTATGACCCAAAGGCAAGGTTTATCCCACTCTTACAAATAGTAAATAGCTCAATCAACTATGTCAAAATTCAAACAAAATGACATTAAAGCAAAAGTGCCATATGGGTTTATATATGATACACACACTAGCCTGGAAAATATTGCTCACATTAAATAATCATGATCATGGAATATCATTGAATAAAATAATGATCAAATTCAACTATATTTCTCATAAACCTGCCAGGAGAGTTTTCCAGCATCATGAAATCTGTGAAAAGTTACTTCATTTAGTTATCACCATAAGTTTGTTTCTGTAGCCTTCTCTTCCCTTCCCTACTCCTGATCCTTGACCTAGTCTCAAAAGGTAAACATTAGCTCATATTCTACCTTATCAGTTTGCTGAGCTAAGCTTTGACCTGTGAAAATATAATAATGCCATGTGACATAAAGCAAATACAATTATTATTTAGGCACTGTTGTTAGCTATTGAGGTGGCTTGTGGGCTCTTATCTACATTTAGAGAACAGTACCTCCCAGAATATTACATAAAAGCCAGAATTAGAAAGACATATGTGTCCAAGGTCCATTACAATGTCAAGGATATGCAAATACTACTGTGATTGTTTTCTCCTGCATACATGATCCTATATTTTATATATATCCAGTATGGGTAGTCCTTAACTTATAGCCACAAATGAGCCCAAATGTTGCTGAGCTATTTGTTAAGTGGATTTTGTCCCATTTTATAATAATATAATAATTAATAATAATTTATTAGATTTGTATGCCGTCCCTCTCCGAAGACTCGAGGCGGCTCACAACAACGATAAAAACAATATTATAATGGCACAAATCTAATATTAAAAAACTAAAAACCCTATCATAATTAAAAACCAAACAGCACATACATACCAAACATAAATTATAATAAGCCTGGGGGAAAGATGTCTCAAATCCCCCATGCCTGGCAGTATAGGTGGGTCTTAAGTAGTTTACGGAAGACAAGGAGGGTGGGAGCAGTTCTAATCTCCGGGGGTAGTTGATTCCAGAGGGCCGGGGCCGCCACAGAGAAGGCTCTTCCCCTGGGGCCTGCCAGACTACATTGCTTAGTCAACGGGACCCGGAGAAGGCCAACTCTGTGGGACCTTATCGGCCGCTAGGATTCGTGCGGTAGCAGGCGGTTCCGGAGGTACTCTGGTCCAATGCCATGTAGGGCTTTAAAGGTCATGACCAACACTATAACCTTTCTAGCTATAGTTATTAAGTGAATCATTGTAATTGATAAGTTACTAATACATCTGTTCTGCGAACCTGGCTTCTCCATTGACTTTGCTTGTCAAAAGATCACAAAAGAGGATCGCATGACTCTGGAATAATAAAACGTCATAATCTGATTTTTCATCATGTGACCAGGAGGATGCTGCAATTGTTGTAAGTTGTGTCATAAGTCACTTTTTTCAGTGCTGTTGTAACTTTGGATGGTCACTAAATGAACTGTTGTAAGAGGCCTCCTTTGAAAATGTTCAAGCAATCTTACCCATGACCTTACATACAGTTAACATCCCAGAGTGGAAATTTAACATCAGGAACTGAACTCCCTTGAAATTATTTGATTGTCCATATATGTTCTAAATTTTACATTCCCACTTCTGGGAAGTTGCAGATCAAGATCATCAAGAAATTACCAGCTATGTGGCTTCTTATTATCTGTTCACAGAACTTGGGGCCTCACATTAAGCTTTAGAAGAATCTCTAATTCTTGGTATTCTCTTGACCTGTTTATTAAATATTTACATATTCTGCCTTGCTGCAGAACATTATGCACACAGTATATTTTCTTGCATGTGTACCAAAGAATAAATATTTAGATACTTAAAGATGAGGTCTAAGACCCTTGAACGAAGCAGAAATGAGTAGGAACAGGGCAGAATGATTTGGTTACAAGACTATGGAGGACATGATGATCTGAATTAACATTTTATTTATTTTTTATTGCTTATCCTATAAAGAAGGGAACAAGAAAAATAATGCATTACAGATTACATTCTGAATACCACTGATGTTTAGAACCAGTTTGATTGAACTAATGATTAAGGCACCAGATTAGAAGGCTGTGAATTGTAGGCTTGAAAGCCAGTTAGGTGATTTTGTACTAGTCTCTCTTTCAGCTCAACTCTCTCCCTCCCTCCCTGTCTCTCTGTCTTTCTCTCTCTTTTCCCTCTCTCTCTCCCTCCCTCCCTCTCTCTCTCTCTTTCTCTCTCCTCTTCTCCCTCCCTCCCTGTCTCTCTCTCTTTCTCTCTCCTCTTCTCCCTCTCTCCCTCCCTGTCTCTCTGTCTTTCTCTCTCCTCTTCTCCCTCCCTCCCTGTCTCTCTGTCTTTCTCTCTCCTCTTCTCCCTCTTCTCCCTCCCTGTCTCCCTGTCTTTCTCTCTCTTCTCCCTCTCTCTCTCCCTCCCTCCCTGTCTCTCTGTCTTTCTCTCTCCTCTTCTCCCTCCCTCCCTGTCTCTCTCCCTTTCTCTCTCCTCTTCTCCCTCTCTCCCTCCCTCTCTCTCACACACCAATCTTGTTGTAAGGAAAATAGGAGGCAGAAAGACTACTGTGTATGTTTGCCACCTTGGAATTATTTATAAAAACAACAGACACAATATAATTAAATAAATTTAAATCTTGCATTATACCCAATTTGCTCACCTCTCAACAATTTGTCTTTAAACTTTGCTGAGGGTAATTCTCCTCTGTGGAATATTTTCTTTCCATTTTTTTGTTGAAATATGAAATACTGTAGTGCTCCACTTTTCTAGGAAAGCATGTGGATCTCCTCCATTGTTGTATCTGGTAACAGCTGTGTTAGGTAGCTGAATGTAGAATCAAGTACTGTATATGGCATGAAGAAGAATAGCAGGAAAACCATGACTGTGGTATCTCATAATCATTTGGTTGACCATAGAGAGTTCAATTATCTCTCAAAGTCCATTCTTATGTACACCCTGCAACTGCTACTACAGGAAAAGAACCGAGCCAAGGCGAGGGATTCAGAAGAAAACCACCATAGCCTACAAGAGGGGGGGGGGGTGAATTGGCATACCTCATATAGGCAGGCAGCAATATACAGAGTGCAAACATCTGTTGTTCTCTACGTGTGTGTATGTGTGTGTGTATGTCATGCTGCAAATACAAAAGAGGGGGGAAATAAACACAATCAGACCAACCAATTTAATTCTGTGATCACACATGCCTTCTTGGATCTCAATCCACTTTAATAGATGTTACATAGGAAAAAGGTACATAATAAGGTGTCTGCCTTTTTAAAACGTGCACATATTGCAATAGGATATTTGAGGATATTTCAAATCCGTATCCATATTTCAAAGGATATTTGAGACAAAAGTGCAGAAACGTTGTATCACATGCAGCTTTTCCAACATTATTTTTTTTAAAAGGGGGTGAAAATGTAAAATAAGGAATAGGCCTTAAAAGCCCATAACACAAGAACTATCCCAAATTACATAGTTTTACTCATTCCTAATCCAGATATGAGTTTATACCCAAGGATTCATACTAACTATTTACTGGGGGAGATTAAGATTTGGCAGAGAGGTATCCTTGTAGACAGCAAATTCCCCTCTTTCCCAGAAATGAGTTTCCTCCAGTGCAACTGTGAAAGGTTAAAGGGAAAGCATTGGGAAATTTAGCCTTATCTCCTCTTGTGGTGACACAGTTTCAGCTGTGATGCTAAATCTGCCATATTGCTTTGCTCCAGTGTCAGCTAGCCTGTTCTTCAAGTTAGGCTGGGAAGAAGGACAAGATAGTCCTAGTAATAGGAAAAGGGGAAAAAGAAGTATTTTATTTGGCTGTCCATCATCTAGGCCCTAACACTCAGGATTCAGGCCCAGCTACAGCACAGAAACTGTTTTGGTCGCACTGATGGATGATCTCTGGCAGGCCTGGGATAGGGGTTTATCTTCTATCCTGGTGCTCCTTGACCTCTCAGCGTCTGTTTTAGGTTGGTTCTCCTCCTACCTCTCTGGTCGGTCACAGTCAGTGTTAGCAGGGGGTCAGAGGTCAACTCCGAGGTCCCTCCCTTGTGGGATTCCTCAGGGGTCGGTTCTCTCTGCCCTGCTGTTTAATATCTACATGAAACCATTGGGTGAGATCATCCAAGGTCATGGAGTGAGTTACCATCAGTATGCTGATGATACTTAGCTATACATCTGTACCCCATGTCCACTCAGTGAAGGAGTGGAAGTAATTGGCCAGTGTCTGGAGGCCGTTAGGGTCTGGATGGGTGCTAACAAACTGATCATCTTCCAAGCAGGAAGAACCAGAGGTGGGTTTAGTGAAGTGTATGCCGAGATGCCTTGGGTGGGTGGTGGGCGTGAACAGGCAGACGGCGGTCATGGTTGCGTGGGTGGGAATTGGGATTGTGAGATTTGTGAGATTTGTGAGATTTGCTTCCTGTGAATGCCCAGGAAGCAAAATCTTGCACGAGAATGCATGCGACCATGAGATTTTTGCCATTTTTTGCTTCTGCGCATGCGATTGTGCACGTCCTTGCACGAAATTTTGGTTCCTGGGCATGTGCAGGAAGCAAATCTCATGCCAGGTACATGTGCCTGGCTACCAATCAGCTGGAGCTGCGTACACAGCTCAATTTCCACTACCCGGATGGTGTCCCCCTCCATCCTGGTCTTTGGTAAAGCTCTGAAGACCTACCTCTGCCAGCGGGCATGTGAGCTGTGAACGACGGGATTGTCTCTGGCCGATGTTATGATTGAATGAATTGGATGAATGTGGATGACTCTACATGGTTTTTTTTTATAATTTTTGCTAATTTTGCATATTTATTTTTTAAAATAATTACATTTCTTCACATATACTCTTCACACATAATGTTGTATGCCACCCTGAGTCGCTTTGAGAAGGGTGGCATAGAAGTCAAACAAAAAAACAAATAAATAAATAAATAAATCTGGGCAGCTGCCCTTCACTGTTCCTACCAGTTCTAACCGGTCCTTTAGAAACGTTAGTAAACCGATTGTGACATCACAGAGCCGGTTCTGTCAGTGGCAGTCCGTGGGTGCCGCCATCTTGTTTTTGGCTTCTGTGCATGCCCAAAAGCTCATTTTTGTTTCTGTACATGCGCAGAAGCTGGGTTTTCAGCACAGCACATGCACATCCACACAAAAGCTGAGTTTTTGGAATTGTCCATACGCACCTGCACAGCCACGTGGTGTGCAATGAGCACGCAGTCACATAGCATGGGAGAGAGTGAATCTGTGGCAAGGTAAGTTTAACCCACCCCTGAGAAGAACATGACATGTTTACATGCATTCGTCTATTTTTATGTTTGTTTATTATCCAAAACATTTCCCAACAACTCTTTAGGGGAAAGTATCTCTCAAGACAATTTAAAGTCTACGGAGAGGGGCGGCATACAAATCTAAAAAATTATCATCATTATTATTATTATTATTATTATTATTATTATTATTATTAAAAATAAACAAATTAAACAAAATAATTTTTAAATTTCAACATCACTCTGTGAGCTGCATTGGCTGCCTATTAGTCTGTGGTCACAATTCAAAGTGTTGGTTTTGACCTATAAATCCCTACATGGCTTAGTACCAGATTACCTATGGGAACATCTTCTGCTTCATGTACCCCAGCGGCTGGTTAGATCTCACCAAGTCAGCCTTCTCCAGGTCCCGTCAGCCAGACTGGTGGGACTTAGGGGAAGAGCCTTCTCTGTGGTGGCCCTGGCCCTTTGGAATGAACTCCCTCTGGAGATACATACTGCCCCCCTCCCTCCTGGCCTTTCACAAAGTTTTGAAGACCCATCTTTGCTGGCAGGCATGGAGTCCATGAATATTGAGATCGATTCTGGCCGTAGCCATGAGTGATTGATTAGGCGAACGTGGTTACTTATGTTGGGATGAATGAGGTTTTTAAATTTTTTAGTTTTTTATATAGTAATTTTTACATTGGATTTTTATGCATGTGTATTGTACTGTATTTGAAGGGCGGTATAAAAATACAACAACAACAACAACAATAATATAATGGTATTTGAAGTGGCTTGGCCCTCTGAGATATACCCCAACCCTACTATTAGCTCACTAAGGATTTTCAGACCAAAGTCTTCCTAGCTCTGCCTTAGCGATATAAAGAACAGGACCTCACCATAGGCGGATTGTTATAAAGCATATATTCCCCCTCCCTTATACAACTTCCATATAGCAAGTATCCCAGAAAATTTGCCAGTCTATCTAAAAACTATTCACTTTTCTATCCATCTTTCTTCATTCTTATAATTATGTCCCTTTTTAATGTTAGGGAATTTGCTGACAGTTAAAATGCAGAAAGACACAAGTCATAAATATCTCATCTCTTCATCTCGGTCAAGAATCTGTGGTGCCAAATTCTTGGAAATACAGGCAAAGGCTCCTAGAAACAAGGCAATTTGACATTTTTATAGAATGCTGAAATATATTGGGAAGCTTAAGGACTGTGGCTCTTCTATATGTCAAAAGGCATTTCGTAACAAAACACCATTGTGGTCCATTTATAGAACTAACATACTTTGCTTTAGCAACTGAGGGTAAAACTGAACAAGTTGCCTGCCTATTTCCAACAATACAAACTGCTCAAGTTGTCCCCCAGAAGGGGTGACTAAGAGAAACACAATTTGGAAACAAAAGATGCATTAGAGGATAAGACCAGGGGGGGGGGGGACTATAAACGATAAAAACTACCACTAAATATCATGGACATAGCAAAACCATAGAATCATTTACAAGGCATGATTGGCAAGCTATATAATTGTTAGGGTTGAGCTAAATGGCATGTTTATTTTTTTAAAAAAAATTGAGAAAGAAATTTGGATCCTATGCAAAATGCCTCAATTGAACAGGTCTACTTTTTAAAAAAGAAATGTGGAAGTGGCTAAAAGTAATGCAAGGGTTTTAGAGTTAAGAAGGTTACTACAACATCCATTATAATAATCAGAGACTCTCGTCAAACTATGGATCAATCTATTTGTAAAAGGAGACCATGAAAACATCAAATATTACTCAGTTGTGTTTTGAAGTTAAAAATCCAATTTTATTTTGGTAGAAATCAACACAGCTTCATCTATTTTTGTCAGGGTGCTTAATTCATATAACAAAATATTTTGAAGAACTAGGTTTATCATATTTTTAAAAAACTGGTGAAGAATTGCCTTTTTTGTATGTCCATAAGTATATAGTTTGTTTTCTTTAAATGTACATTCAATATTTTGAATACCATTAATTGCTGCTGTTTCGCTTGTTCTCTTTTTTTAAAAAAATATACTCCTTCACTTACAGCCATTTATTTAGTGATAATCACAATGGCACAGAAAAAAGTGAGAATCAGTCCTTGCACCTAACCACTAGTACAGTATCTCCATATCACATGATCAAAATTTAGGTGATTGACAACTGTCATGTGTTTGAGATAATTTCAATGTCTTTGGTTCATGCCCATTTATGACATTCACAGCTGGCTTCTGACAAGTAAAATCAATGTAAACCACACGTACTAAAAGCAGGGGTGTTAAGCTGGTAGCCTGCGGGCCAGATGCATCACACACAGGCCACACCGACCCCAGCTTCACAAAGGCAAAAAACTCACGAAAAATCAGGACATGTCACGTGACGCAATTGAGTTTAATGCCCCTAACTTAAAGACTTCACGATTCACTTAGTCATTTCAGTGAGTTGCTTAACAAGAGCAGCAAAAAATAATAATAATAATCAGTGCGACTCACTTAAAACTCACCTTGCTTAGCAAAGGAAATTCTAGCTCCAATTGTAGTTGCAAATTGAGGATAATCTGTACTTTTATTGTGTGGTAAGGTGCCTATATTTTAAATATATTGTTTTCAACATACCGAATCTAAAATGACAGAGTATGTATTGTATGAATTCAAAGATACTGAATCTCCATCACTGCATATCCTGCTGACCAAAATGAAACAGTGGAGTGTAGTTAGAGAATAGCCCCAGCCGACTTACCGGCCTTCGGGGCTTTTGCGGAAGGGCCGGGCAGACACCGGACTCGACATGGCGGCCGCCATCTTGTTTTCGGCCGAAATCTCGCGAGATGAGATTTCGGCCGAAAAGCCAGGCCCACGTGGCCTGGCATGATGCTGAGGATGGGCGGGGCTTGCTGGCCCTATTTAAGGGCCTGTAGACCCTGGGCCAAGCCTTTTCGCCCGGACCTCAGCCAGGAAGCAGATGTTCATTGTGAGCTCTGCTCCTGGCAGCCATTTTGTGGTGGCCTCGTGTCGCGGCCGCCATTTTGGTGCCTTGTCCGGCGAAGAGGATTCTTCAGTGCTGTCCTTGGAAGCTGTTCAACATCTTCTACCTTGGCAGTTCCAGTTCTAGTCCCCCTCGGGCCCGAGGGGGAGTGGTAACGTCGCTCCCGGCTGGGAGGGGGGCTCAGTTGGGCCCTGCCCAGGGTTGGGGAGGGTGCTGGGCCTCCGGTTCCCCCAGGTTCCTTGGTGGCCCCTGGTGGAGAGGGTTTGGCTGCTCGGGGGTGTTTGAGGGGTATTGGTGTCCAGCATTTTTGACAGGTTGTGTGTGGCTTTGGTGCGGGCGGCTAGGGGAGGGAGTGTGCTTCCCCTTTTTAATTTACACTCGTAATACATAGATGGGCCCTAAGAGGTGGCAAGCCAGGGCCCCTATGGCCCCGCCTGCTGTTCGGCCCAGGAGGGCCCTTAGGCCCTCTGCCCGGGCTCGGGCTAGTATGGAAGGGCCCCCTGTGGTGGCCCCTCCTGAGGGGGAGGCTGGCCTTTTGCCCTCCACCCCTCATTCCAATGTTTCTCCTGCTCTGTCTTGGGCCAGGGTTTTCCGGAGGCTCGACGAACTGGAGCAGTGGCGGAGCGGATCGGGCCCCGGAGGGTCCTTCGAACCTGGCTGCCGTGGCGTTGCCTGGGCCCCGCACCATGGGGGGCCCCCTGGATGTCTTCAACCCCGTACGGGGCAGGTGAGGCTGCACCGCACACTACACCTCCTTCGTTTCTCCCTTTACCCATGCCGGGTTTTCCCCCGTTGGGTTTGGGGAATGGGGTTAGTCTTTTGGGAGCCTCGACGGGCACCTGCAGGCAGGTCTGGGCGCCGCCGGTCCCTTCATCGGGGCCGCTGGCGGCCGGTCCTGCTCCACCACCCGGGCCTGGGATTACAGGGGTACCCGGGGTGCCCGGGGTAGGGGGTGGGCCCCTCCAGCCCCCGCCATTATGCCCCCGCTCCCTGTGATGCACTATCCCCAAGGTTTGGGGGTTTTAGGTGTCGGGGCCAACACAGTGTGGGGCCCGTTCGCCGGTGTTCAGGCGGGGGCCATCCCGTGCGGGCTGCCGTCCACCCCTCTCGGATGCCACCTTCACCCATCTGTGTAGGAGGCAATATGGAGGGGGGAATATGTGGATCTCTTTTCACTTTTGAACCGGGAGGTTCCCAAGCAAGAGAAAGGGATTGTCCCGGGGTGTAGAGCCCAACTTGCCTTGGGATATGGTGGTTCCGGACCTAGGGTTCCGGGCCACGCATATGTCAGGTAAGGAAGGGGTGAGCGAACCGATAGTGGGCACTTCATGGGGGAGGAGCCTGGTGCGGCTACGCCGGCCAAGGCGTCTCCTGGTGTAGCTGGCAAGGGGGCCTCGCCTGCTTGTCATGAGTTTGCTGCAAAGGGGGCGTGTTTTCGCCCCTTTTGCAAGTACAAGCATGCCTGCAGGAATTGTGGGGGGTCCCATGCAGCTTCAGTATGTCCCCGCCCCAAGAAGGGGGCGGATAAGAAGGGCGGGGGTCTGGGGAAGCCTCCCCCATCAGCTGGGGGAAAAGGGGCCCAGCCCAATTGATGTTTCTGTACTTGAGGGTTGGTTGGTCGACTACCACCCTCGCCCGAGAGCCGAAGCGCTCTTGATGGGTTTTTCTGAGGGAGTTAGGATCCCTTATGTGGGTGTTAGGCGGGCTTTCATGTCTGACAGCCTTAGATCGGTTGTCGGACATGAGGTCATTGTGAGGGCTAAGATCTGAAAGGAGGTGGCTGAGGGCTGGGTCCTAGGGCCTTTCCCGGGGCCACCCTTTCCGAATCTTAGAGTGTCCCCCTTTGGGGGTGGTCCCCAAAAGGCGAGTGGTGAATTTGGTTGATTCACCACCTGTCTTTTCCAAAAGGGGAGTCAGTGAATGATTTCATTCCTGACGAGCTTTGTTCGGTACGGTACGCATCTTCTGATGCGGCCGTCACCATGGTTATGAAGTGTGGGGTAGGAGCCCTTATGGGTAAATGCGACATTAAGTCGGCATTCCGGCTCCTCCCCATACACCCAGGTGGCTTCGGGCTTGTGGGCTTCCACTTCGAGGGTGGTTTTTTATGTGGACAGGGCATTGCCGATGGGCCGCTCTGTTTCCTGCTCTCTCTTTGAGAGCTTCAGCACCTTTTTGGAGTGGGGGCTCAGGAGGCGTAGTGGCCTGGGTTCGGTCGTTCACTACCTTGATGATTTCTTGATGGCGGGGCCGGCGCACTCGGAGCAATGCTTTGCTCTGATGCGGGACTTCGAAGCCCTTTGCGCTCAGTTGGGGGGCCTTTAGCCTCTGCGAAGGCCGAAGGCCCTGCCACCAAGATTACCTTCCTCGGTATTGAATTGGACTCGGAGGAGCAATCTTCTAGATTGCCTCTCGACAAGCTGGTCAACTTTAGGGGTAAACTTGATGCGGTCCTGGGCTGCAGGAAGGTCACTCTTCGGCAGCTCCAGGAACTAGCCGGAATGCTTACTCTTGCCTGTCGGGTAGTGGTGCCAGGCAGGGCTTTTTCTAGGTGGTTGTACGATGCGATGAAGGGGCTACGTTTGCCCCATCATCGTACCCGCTTGCGTGCAGAGGTCAGGGCTGACCTCTGCGTGTGGCGGGAGTTTTTGGATCACTTTAATGGTTTGTCTTTTGGGAGGCACGAGCTTCTTTTAGAAGCGGAGTGCAGCTCTGCTCCGACGCTGCGGGGACTTGTGGTTTTGGGGTAGTGCAGGTGACCGGTGGGTGCTGGTCGGTGTGGCCTCCGGAATGGAGTGCCTCTTCCTGGTTAAGGATTTGACCTTTTTTTTGGAGCTTTTCCCCTTGATAGTGGCCTTAGAGCTCTGGGGTGTGCGGTTTAGGGACAAGACTGTGCATTTTTGGTGTGACAACCTAGCGGTTGTCCATGTTGTGAGCACCCTGTCCTCAAGACTGACAGGGTCATGCGGCTTGTCCGCCATTTTGTGCACAGGTCCTTGTCCCTAAACGCATTGTTTTTGGCCAGGCATGTCCCTGAGCTAGATAACGGGGTAGCTGACGCTTTGTCCCGTGGTCAGTTGTCCAGGTTTTGGACCCTGGCCCCATGGGCCCGAGAGTCGCCAGAGGCGTTTCCAGTCCACCTTTGGAGCCTGGGCGAGCTCCCGAGAGTGGAGAGACGAGGCCTCCAGGGCGATCGCCCTTTCCATAGCACCAGGCACCCTGCGGGCTTACCAGCTGCAGGTAAGGAGTTTGGGGATTTCAGGCAAGGTAGGGGTTACCCCCATAGTTGGCCTGCCCCGGTTGTGCACCTAGCTGAATTTTGTGTCCTACTGAGGGGGCGTGGCCTTTCAGTTAGGACTATCAGGTCTAGGTTAGCCGGCCTCGCCTTTCTGCCCAAGGCGGGGGGGGGGTTTAGTGATTTTCGGGTGACTTCCGCATCCGGAAGATGCTGGAAGGCTGGGTGAGGGAGCGACAGGGGTTCCCTTCTGACACTCGTCAGGCCCTGACGGTGCAGCAGCTGTCTTTAATTAATCAGGCATTGGACAGTCTGTGTGCCTCTTTGTACGAGGCCCGTCTTTTTAGGGCAGCAACTTGTGTTATGTTCTTGGGGCCCTTCGGGTCAGCGAGGCAATGGCCTCCTCGCGATCTGACTCATCGCTCTGCGCCTTCCAGCTCACTGATCTGACCTTTAGGTGGGGGGTGTCTCCCTTTTGGTGAGACATTCCGAGACGGATCAGTTACACAGAGAGGTTAGATTAGAGCTTAGCGCAGCCACCGACCGTTTGTGTGTCCGGTGGCTGCTTTACAGCAATTTTATGGCTTGCGTGGGTCAGAATAGGGGGACCTTTTTAAACATCAGGACGGTACCCCTCTGACTCGGTATCAATTCTGGGCGTTAGTGTCAAAGGCAATGGCTCAGGTAGGCATGGATCCCGCCGGCTGCGGAACACATCGTTCTGTATCGGCGCCACCACTAGTGCAGCACTTTCGGGATTCCCGGCCCATCGGATTCGGGAGATCGGCCGCTGGCGGTCAGCAGCATACTTGGGTTATGTTAGGCCCGCTGAGGATCCAGGGCAGGGCTTAGGCTAGGTAACCTCTCTGTGTGTGTCCTCTTCCAGGTTCCCATGCCACTCAGAAACCGACGGCGCTGCTGTGTGGCCACAGCATGGTCTTTTGGGCTGGCCGCTCAGCAGCCAGAAGCGCCATTGGGACCCAGTTGTCATTGGGACGGTGGGTCAATGTTGTTTGGATGGGCCGGAGAGGTATGCGGTGGGAGGGGCTCCTACCGACGTTGCTGGGCGTGCAGCATCCCAGGCTGTACCCGGCGCTGCTGGGCGAGCGGCTTCCCAGGGTCGCGCCCAGATGGGACTGGGTGGTCGGCAGCCCATAGCTGCACCCAGATGGCTGGTCTTGCACCTAGGTGGCAAGGACCTATGCCTGCTTGGTGGTCTACCGTTGATCATCCAGGCGCGCGATGCCTGCGGTGGCTTCGCATGGTGTGGCCCACCACGCAAGTGGTGTGGTCAGAGATCCTCCCAGGATAGTGTGGAGGGACGCCATTTCCCTTAGGGCCATTCACCGGGTCAGGCGTAGAGTGAATAAGGCCTTGGGTAAAACAGTTAGGGAATTAGGTGGGGTTGTAGTGGCCCATCCCCTCATCACTGTAGATCGGCCATGGCTTTATCGGGCCGATGGCGTTCACCTGTCAGAACAGGGGTACGCCATTTTCTTACAGGACCTGCAGCGGTTTCTGCGTGAGCTGGCGCAGATAGAGGGGGGAGTCGGGGGGCCAAGATAGAGATCTGACCCCCGCTCCGTGGCAGGTTAGGGGCGGAAATCTGGGTGGTGGTTAGCAACTGCGCGTTCTCCCTTGGGCATCTTTGGGGATGATTGACAGGTTCTCTCCAAGCTCATGGTGGGGTGCTACCTGAGCAGTTGGGGGGAACCTGTCTTTGGGTCCCGCCATTGAAGTCCCAGGGTAGGGGTGAGCCGGCAGGACCCCCCTCATGCGAGTGCATGGCAGGGTCTCAGGTGAGGGAGAGGTCCCTCACCTGGACTAGCATCGAGCTACGCCCATAGTTGCCCAGGAATGTTGACCTTTTACGTCATTTCCGCCCCGGAAGTGTTTGTTTGACCCTGCAGGTCCACTGCTTTGGGTCATAGTTGAATATGTTGATTTATGCAAATTTACGCTAATTTTTGCTAATTTAATCTAATAAATTATGCAAATTTATTTTAATAAAAATGACCCAAGTTTAAATCCAGCTCTGGTGTCCGTGTCGTTACTCCGTCTCTTCTGCAATAGCCCCAGCCGACTTACCGGCCTTCGGGGCTTTTGCGGAAGGGCCGGGCAGACACCGGACTCGGCATGGCGGCCGCCATCTTGTTTTCGGCCGAAATCTCGCGAGATGAGATTTCAGCCGAAAAGCCAGGCCCACGTGGCCTGGCATGATGCTGAGGATGGGCGGGGCTTGCTGGCCCTATTTAAGGGCCTGTAGGCCTTGGGCCAAGCCTTTTCGCCCGGACCTCAGCCAGGAAGCAGACACCCGCCCGCCCTCCCTATTTTGCAGTGTGCTATTAGTGGGTCGCCCTTATGGGGGCCGAATGGGAATTTTTTGCAGCTTTGCCCCTTAGGCAAGGCTGTTTTTTCGCCCATTCCACACTGAGGAGATGGATGTGCGGTTAAGGGGTGTTTGCATTTAATAGGTTGATTGGCTTACCTCTGGTCATTTGGGTAGGCAGGTTAGGGGCGGAAATCTGGGTGGTGGTTAGCAACTGCGCGTTCTCCCTTGGGCATCTTTGGGGATGATTGACAGGTTCTCTCCAAGCTCATGGTGGGGTGCTACCTGAGCAGTTGGGGGGAACCTGTCTTTGGGTCCCGCCATTGAAGTCCCAGGGTAGGGGTGAGCCGGCAGGACCCCCCTCATGCGAGTGCATGGCAGGGTCTCAGGTGAGGGAGAGGTCCCTCACCTGGACTAGCATCGAGCTACGCCCATAGTTGCCCAGGAATGTTGACCTTTTACGTCATTTCCGCCCCGGAAGTGTTTGTTTGACCCTGCAGGTCCACTGCTTTGGGTCATAGTTGAATATGTTGATTTATGCAAATTTACGCTAATTTTTGCTAATTTAATCTAATAAATTATGCAAATTTATTTTAATAAAAATGACCCAAGTTTAAATCCAGCTCTGGTGTCCGTGTCGTTACTCCGTCTCTTCTGCAATAAACTATATACTCTTTGTCCCCTCTTTGTCTGTCACTCTGGCTGCTTTGTGATTAAGATATTCTTAATATGAAGTCCCACTCTTCGGTTTTCTTCCCATCTCATATGTTCAGAATATGAGCTCTTTATCCAGCAGTGGGCTACGAGCCAGAGCGCTAAATTGCGCTTGCTGCCACAGCTTGTAAGTTCTTGCAGGACCAGTGTGATTTTGCTGCTGCACCTGTGGAGGTAGCAAAATCGCACACAGAGCTGCAAGTAAAACCTCGCTGAAACACGGGTGCAATTTTTCTACCTTCACAGGTGCAGCAGGAAAATCGCATTGGTCCCACAAGAACTTACAAGCAGCGGCGGCGAGCGCAATTTAGCATTCCAGCTCGTAGCCCACCACTGTCTTTTTCTCATTTCCTTATAGGATAGAAACATAGAAACATAGAAACATAGAAGTCTGACGGCAGAAAAAGACCTCATGGTCCATCTAGTCTGCCCTTATACTATTTCCTGTATTTTATCTTACAATGGATATATGTTTATCCCAGGCATGTTTAAATTCAGTTACTGTGGATTTACCAACCACGTCTGCTGGAAGTTTGTTCCAAGGATCTACTACTCTTTCAGTAAAATAATATTTTCTCATGTTGCTTTTGATCTTTCCCCCAATTGCAATTCTTAGATGATAAGTTTAAATGCTCTTGTAATATATTTCCTTTAAATAATTATTTCTGTAGTAATTATGAAATCTGCTAAATAATTCTACAATAATTCTTGCCTAGGTTAAATTCTTGCTTCCAGAATGCTCATACATGCACACAGAATGCTTCAATCTTCATCATGTTCAGCTGAACTTTTCTGAGCCAACTAAATGTCTGTTGCTTAAATTACTTTACTGAGAAATTGGTTTGATTCTGCTCACCCAGAAAGAGTGAGACAACCCAGTTTAGGCATCAAAAAATAGGGACCACACCTCTATCATGTTACCATTCTACTGGAGGAACTTGAAATTAAGAACACTAGAAAGTTTGTCCGTGAGGGTAATAATCTTGATTGCACCATCATGAGTGGGGAAATATCCATTCAAGATGCAAAAAGAAGAACTCCAGGACTAGAAAAGTCTGTAACAACCTTCTGATGCTGTGTCATGGTGCTAGTTGCACATCAAAATGATAGTGGAGAGAATAACTGACATGCAAATATTGTAGTATCAAAATGTGAACAAGCTTCAAATTCTTCATTTTAAATGATATATGCACACACATAATGATTCACATATTCTGCCAATCTGTTTCTGTTTGCCACCCAAAGGGAAATGATGGGTTTGAATTACTGAAGCAAAGCGGCCTAATTTTAGAGGGGATGGTAATTTTGAGGAGCAAGCAACTTGGGTGGGAGCCAGTCATTGCTCAGTGAAATAGTTTGGGTAATTTAACTTTCCTCCAGAATGCAAAGCAGAGCAGGAAAAAGTATGCTCCAAGCGAAGTTCCTCCACGGAGTCAATGTTGGTGGGAAAATGGGAGATTATAGTTTATATAGTATAGATCATAGATAATTCTGAAAAACCATCAATACTACATTTTCTTCTCTGCTCCTTTGCCAACTGCCAAGTTTGGATTATGTTTCCAAACCTAATACTTCTGAAGAATTTGATTGAAGGCAATATACAAGAGCTTTTAATATCGCTCCAGGTCCACTTAGAAAAGCCCTGGTCCTCCACCTGTGATGTCTCCACATGTAATTGCAAGCTAACCTTATCCCTTGTAATGGGGAAGGCTTTGAAGAGTTCAGAGGTAAGATAAGCATTTACAGAACAGCTGCTGAAGAAGACAAAAGGCTAGAAGACAGCCTGGGGAAAGCCTCGTGCTAGGAGTTCATAACAAACTTTAAAGGTAACCAGAGCTCTCAAAAAGAGATGAAAACAAGAGGTAAAATGTTCACATGGAAGTTTTCCAGGCACAAAGGAAATGGAGTTATTTGAACTCACAATCCAATGACCCATTTTCTCAGGGCAAACAAAGCATACAAAAGTTGAAAACACGAAGCTGAGTGTCATTCCTTGCTGGGAAACTAGCACTTTGATTCCTCCAGAAGGATTTACATTTGGAAAAAAAAATGAGGACATTCTCTACACGTTGAACTGCTGTACTCAAGCGATTCACACATACACATACATTTCTCCTAGCAAGATTGGCAATAGGTTGTTTCTTCATTTGCATTGTTCCTTTTCCATGATTGCCTTTGATCTTGCAGTGTTTAACCAAGAGCTGATTCTGAGGCTGGTTTTTGGCATTTTAGTTACTGAAAAAAATAAGGAGAACATTATAACCAAAGTTATAAAATCATTCACGGTGTGGAGAAAGTACAAGATGAATAGACGTGATTACAGTGGTGATGAGTGCACTATTAGACCTGAAAGATCAGGTTAGGGTTAGATCTTTATGGAGGAAATCTATCTTTATGGTCACTAAGAATCAATACCACTTTGTTGGCATAAAATTAAGAAAATGGGCCTTATTTTCATATAAAACTAGATTCCAAAGATACTTGAAGAAGCTTAAGAGTTGGACATTTCAGAAGACACACAGTGAAACTCTACGTTTTGCAGCCATGGCCACCAGCTTTGATAGTTAGTCATGATAACTATACCGTATACTATCTAAGAAACCAGAAGCCAAAAACTTCTCAAGATGAGTTGTCAGGGAACAAATGGGAAATAAATCTTAGTCAAATAAATCTATTTGATCCATAAGATTGAAACCATAAGAGAGCAATACTGTGCACTGAAATGTACTTTTTAGGTGGCAGATAAACCTTACTATATCTGATGGAATGGAATGGGATAGGATGGAATGGAATGGAATGGAATGGAATAGAATAGAATAGAATAGAATAGAATTCTTTATTGGCCAAGTGTGATTGGACACACAAGGAATTTGTCTTTGATGCATATGCTCTTAGTGTACATAAAAGAAAATAACAACAACAACAACAACAATAACAATAATAAATGATAATAATAAATAATACAAACTATCTTAAAAGTTTTAAACATAAACAAGGTATGGGCTTGGCAATAAATACATATTTATTTTTAATTTTTTGCAAAAATTGGGTACTAAAAAATATATCATTATTTTGCTTATCTGGAACAGGCCATTGCTATGAAATATTTTTTCTGCTCAGCAGAATTTTTAATACATTTCTGGGATACTTTTTAACTTTATATTTACATTTTGAGATATTTTCATTGCTTTAGGACTTGCCTTTCCAAGTTTTTTCAGTCTTCTGAATCATTGCAAAGCAAATTCATTTGTACTTACAAAATACAGCAACAAAATAGTTTTCCAGAAGTTTTTCCTCCTGTATAAAAGGAATCCATCCCAAAGTTTAGCAGAGGGTAAATGAAAAAATACACTCATGGGAGGGTATTTTGCACTTTGGGTCATCTTATGAGTCTTTAGGTTCAACAGAAAAAGTGGTATTCTATCACCTATTGTTGCAAACAAATATTATAAGGGTGAGATAATTTTGGACGGATGATTCATCTTTAAGTGCTTCAGAGTGGGGTGTTTATTATACAGAGCTTAACATTGGTCCACAGCATCATAATCTCTCAGTAATGGGTATGCTGTCTGAGGCTTATGGTGGCAGTTTTCATATCTCTCTGTATAAAAGCCAAATACCATTCACTCACCATGAAATTTTCAAAACTGTAAAGCCTACAAACTTAAAACTTGACACATATGTTCCTCTTTGCTTCCAGGTGCTCGCAAAGAAAGGATTTTTTTTTAAATGACCATCAGATCATTAGTATTTTTATAGAGTATTATATTAATTAACACACTTTGATATGAGATGTTCTACTCCCTCACCCCACCTGAAAAGAACTCTGTTCCAACTGCCAGTTGCCTTATATCAACATACTGTGATGTGAAAGAGTTACACATTCTATATACATTTTAAAGCTTTAAGCATCAATGTATCAAGCCCCACCATAACTACCCATTAATTTTCAAGCTTTAAGTATCAATTTATCAAGCCTGATCACATAATTTCCTAGCGAAGTACTGTATCCAGCTACATGTCTCTCTCTGTGTGTCTATGTACGGTGTCTGTCCATCTGTCTGTCCATCTGTCTGTCCATCTGTCTGTCCATCTGTCTGTCCATCTGTCTGTCCGTCCATCCATCCATCCATCCATCCATCCATCCATCCATCCATCCATCCATCTATCTATCTATCTATCTATCTATCTATCTATCTATCTATCTAACTATCTGTGGTCAGATGAAATCATGGAATCTACATTTGTTCCTTGGATCTCTGTTTCTTTCCTCTTCCCTACTGCCATGAATCCCTTCACTTGGTTGATTTGTTAAAATGTTTTCTTAAAGCATCCCTACTAGGGTAGATTAAAGTAGTTTGAAAGATTGGCATTTAGCACCAGTAAAAACTCTGCAAGAGTGTATTGAGTCTGCATCTGGCTGAACATAAACATCAATTTAAATCAAGCCTGAGTGTGTTCTCCTCCTTTCATTAACACGTGGATTTTCCTCATTTGCTTTCATGTCACAACATCTCCTCTTATGCAATGATTGAAAAAGTGGGCCAGGGTACCTTGATTATGGAGGCATTATGCTTGTGAAAATGCCATGCAGCATCTGTTTGGGACAAGGGTTTGTTATTAAAACAAACTTTAGCAGGAAAATGATAGCTTCTCCTATATGTCTGTTAATTATCCTGGGCATCTCCATGTGAAAACCTATAGAAAGGAGAGCATATATATTATAGTTTGTTGGCTATAAAAGTTTAACTGCCTTGGATATGGCCCCCTGGAGGGGGGGCAAGAGGCAAAAAGGAAGCACTATGATCCTCCCACATTTGGATATACTAGGGTGATTCAACAGAAAAAAACATATACATACATACATACATACATACATACATACATACATACGTATACATACATACATTGCACTGGACGCACTGGAGTATAAGACACATCTGTGTAATGTTCTCAGAGACAAAGAAACCTTGGCAATTATTTAACTAGATATTTCTTTGAGATATACAGTCTCACAAAAGGAATAGCTACACTAGCATCTGTTCTGTCCGTCGCTCTGGTAGACTCCTCCCAAAAATTCACAGGTATAAATTTCAGACACACACATGTTTGAAAATTCAAAACAATGTTCCTTATAATGAAAATTCACTTAACCTAAGCCCTCTTTTGGTATAGCAAAGAGCACTCATCTCCAAACAAACTGGTAATTTGTACAAGTCTCATCAGTTCTGTGATACTTATCTTGCAGCTGTGAGGCAATTCACAGTCCTTCTTCTTTCACAAAGTGAAACACACTTTGCTCTGGTTTAGTTTCAAAGCGGGGGAAAATCAGCACACAAAAGGTCAAAGTCAGTAAAGCAGTCACAAAACACAACGATCAGATAATCCTCCACAATGGCCAAACCCACAGGCTGCTCTTTATAGCAGCCTCACTAATTACCACAGCCCCACCCAACCACAGGTGGCCTCATTTTCATTGATAATAATCCCTCAGTTGTTGTTGCCTATGTATCGCTCTCCTCATGCGTGGCTGTATCATTAACTCTTGTTCTGAATCCAAGGAGGAGCTAGATAATTGATCTCCTTCTGAGCTGTCTGCCACACGCTCCTCCTCCCTGTCACTCATGTCTTCTTGGTCAGAGGAGCCTTCATCAGCAGATTCCACGGGGGGGTGGGGCAAAACAGGCCTGCAGCATGTGGATGTCTCCCCCACATCCACAGTCCTTGTGGCAGGAGCTGGGCCAGAGCTAACCACAACAGCATCCGAGTGTATAGAAATATTTCCAAACAAGAATAAAACTCTATTTTCAAACAGAACACTTCGTGGGGATTTATACCGTATTTTTCAGACTATAAGATGCACTGGAGTAGTATAAGACTAGTTTTGGGGGAGGAAAATAAGAAAAAAGCTGATTGGCGGGTGTATCAGCCTCCCGGAATACCTGCAATCAGCTGTTCCCATAGGTGAATTTTAGCAACAGGTTCATTGGTTGTGAGGTCTGCTCCTTGATTTTTTTTTCTGCCTCTGAAACCTCCATTTTCAGAGGTGCTTTTTCTGAAACTCTGTTTCTGTTTGAAGCTCCACTTCAAAGGCTTTTATTTTGAAGCTCCATTTTAGAGTATGAAGCTCCATTTCAGAGGCTTTTTTCTGAAGCTCTGTTTCAGAGTCTGAAGCTCTGTTTCAGAGGCTTTTCACAGCCTCAAATCTCCTTTGAGAGGCTCGGTGGGACTACATTCAGAGTATAAAATACACCCAGATTTTCACCCTCTTTTTGGGGAGGAGGGAAGGTGCATCTTATGCTCTGAAAAATACCGTATTTATAAAACTACTGTTTCAGATGCTTCAGCATTCATAATATATATCTTAAAATATGTTGGTGTTATATTAGTGAGCCAATTCTTAGATAAGACCTTCCCCACCCCCCAAACTTGCAAAGTCTTTCATAGAATTATCTGATGGCTCCTGTGTTTTTCCTCCTTATTCTTTTCTTTGTTTCTTTTCCTTTTTGAATGGTGCATCCTGTTTCTCTTATTTTGTCTTGATGAAATACTAAATTTACTGTTAACATTAGAGCACATGGTACTATAACACACACACAAATTAAATAAAAGGAAAGTTGAAATGGATGAGTCTGGGTTTGTAATTTATGTTTTAGTCTCCTTAAACAATTTCACAATAACTATATTTAGGAACAGTGAGAAAGTAATATGCAAAAAGACATTATGCTCTGAATAATGAATACCAGGTGTGCTATAAATATTTCAAACAAATGAAAAGCAATCATTTTTGCAAATACTTTTCCCTGAGTGCTGTTTTTTAGGAAGTGCACTTTCAACTCCAAAAATGTCAGTGTCATTCAAATGTTTCTCTATTTTATATATTAATATAAGTGGGTTTTTTTTATAAAAAAAATAGGTTTTTGCAATATTTCACAATACTGTACTCAGAAGTATGTATTTTGGTGTGTGTGTGTGATCTGTTAACTTACCTAGGAGATCTGAAATAAATTGCTGCTACAATTTTTTTCCTGCCTTCTAAGAGAAAAGGAGCAGATGTTATATTGGAGAAAAACTGTGAAAGAATAATTATTTTGATTACATATGCTTAAGCTTGGTGTCCTGTTCCTGATTGCCTAGCTTATTTTTAAAAAATTAATGTTATGATTTTCTTATCCCCTTCCCTCCTTCCCAGAATATATTCCCTTGCACACAGTACAAGCTGTCTTAAACTGGTTTTCTTTGTGTGCTTGCCTGAAAGGCACTAACCACAAGTTAGCTCAGCTCTGCAACCTTAATTAGTTAATTAACACCTGGGCCCAACTATCTGAAATTGGCAGGATCCTAATCATTTTGATCCCAAAAGCTTCCTTTTGTATCCTAAGTGTGCCAGACTAGGTGTGAGTTAAGCTTGCCAGCATCAAGGCATGCCTTTCAATGTGCATTCTGCATTGTGTGCTCTTGTAATTTCTTGAATATAAAATGCAAAGATTGACTTCTCCTTACGAATTATCCCAGAACTGAGATGAATAGAATTCCAGAACATGAATATTCCAGGCCATTAGGACTCACCTGGCTGATAGAGGTTGTATGCTCCTGACATCCTAAGTAAAGTAAGGGTAAAGGTTTCCCTCGTACATATGTGCTAGTCATTCCAGACTGTAGGGGGCAGTGCTCATCTCCAGTTTCAAAACTAAAGAGCCAGTGCTGTCCAAAGATGTCTCCAAGATCATGTGGCTGGCATGACCAAATGCCAAAAGCACACAGAATGCAACCTTGCCACCAAAGGTGATCTCTATTTTTCCACTTACATTTTTACATGCTTTTGAATTTCTAGGTTGGCAGAAGCTGGGACAAGCAACGGGAGCTCACCCTGTTACGTGGCTCTAGGGGTTCGAACCGCTGAACTGTCGACCTTTCTGATCGACAAGCATCATCATCTTAGCCATTGAGCCACCATGTCCCTCAGACATCCTAAGTGGGCCATTTCTTAATAATTCTTTCAAAGCTTTATTAAAATCCTGGCATCTCTTTTGGTGTTGTCCTACTTTGGTATCCCTCCTGCAAATTATGTGTCAGCTCACAACTTGGTTATTGGCTAGAGCAAACCATAGAACAAGGACTTGGAACCCAAGAATTCCTGAAAAAGAGCTTGAGAGAAAGTTGATGCAAGATAGGAGAGGCAGAAGATAGATGCTGTTGGAGGAAGTTGCATACGTGAATTGCACCAAGGAAAAGGAAAGGACACCCTGCATTTTCTTTCAATATCTTTCAGTGCAAATTGGGTGCTCAGGGATGGAGCTCCATTTTCGCTACCCCACTGCGTTCCCCCACATCCGGGCAGCAGCCCACCCCTGCTTATATGCAAGTATGTATACAAGCACAAAAAAAGGGAAAGAAACCAACACCAACATTTTATTCTTTAGCTGTGATGCTGGATGTCCCTGGTTTTGTAACTTGTTGACATCCATGCAAATTTGTTTGGCTTGTTTTTGCAATTTGTTGAAAGCCATGAAAATTTTGAACACAAATAAGTTTAGCAAAAAAAATCCTTATCATGGATCTGAGAGTAGACAACGAGCTTCATTTTTATCTGTAACATTAAAATGTTACAAATTCATTCAAATAACAAAACATTCAAATAACATTACAAATGATTAAAAACTACAAATAACATTCAAATAGGATTTGCAATTCCTTGCATAGATCAGTGTCCACATTTTAAACACCCCATGTTTAAACTGTGTTACTTCCTCCCTTCCTTTTTCTGATCTGAACTTGCTAGTACACAAACCCCTGGTATAGCTTCTAGCTTTGCTTGGCTCATTTTAAAGAAGGAGTCCGATTTTCAGGCATTGCTTTAATCAGTTCTGCAGGAACACTTGTATTTCTCCCCCTGTGCAGTACTCTCTAACCAGCCAGTTTCATAAATACAGCACAGCTAGCAAAGAAAAGCCAATGAACTATGAAACCAGAAGTATAATTCAGCCATGTGCTATATTTTAAATAGAATAAAAATACATATTGGAAGGTGTTGAGAAACACATGGGGCTGAAAAGTGACAAGAAAAAGCACCCCATTCATCCAGCATTTCCAAGTGGAGGGTCTAGAACGGAGCCCGCTTTGGCAATCTTCTCTCTGTAATTGTATATTACACAAATGTTATTGGAAGGCCAAATATAGGCATTGCAAGAGGAGGAGGGAATAATAATGGTAATAATAATAATAAAAAAGAAAACACCTTGAAAGATAAATTGGTCTGTTTGGGAACCAGATCTCAAGCTTTGCCTTGTGCTTGTCTTAACGGATGTTGGAACTGCTCCCAAAGCCCAGCCAGGCCATTTAGAGCAATAGGAGAAAACCAACATATTTCTTTCCTCCTGTTGTGTACAAAGGCCTTGGGGGAGATTGTCTTCCAGACGGTTTGGGAAAGATCAGTTCAAACAGCCCCCCTGTTTTTTTAAGCTGCCTTTGTTCAGGCAATTTATTTGCTGAAGAAACTGTCTATGTCTGTCTGTCTGTCTGCCTGTCTGTCTGCCTGCCTGCCTGCCTGTCTGTCTGTAAAGATACACACACATACACCATATTTTTCAGAGTATAAGATGCACCGTTTCCCCCCTAAAAGGGAATGAAAATTTGGGTGTGTCTTATACACCAAATATAGCCCTGCCCAGCCTCTCAAACCCAGCTTTCAGAGGCTGAAGACAGCCTGTGAAACCTCCATTTCAGAGGCTTTTTTTCAGCCTCTGAAATCTCCATTTCAGAGGCTGGCTGGGGCTACAATGAAGCTTTCACAGGCTGGAAAAATGCCTCTGAAATGGAGGTTTCACAGGCTGAAAAAGCAAGGCACAGAGCTCACAACAAACCTCTGGGAAAGCTGATTGAAGCTATTCTAGGACGCCATCCACCCCCACCCCCCCATCAGTTTTTTCTTATTTTCCTCCCCCAAAACTAAGGTGTGTCTTACACTTTGGTGTGTCTTATACTCTGCAAAATTAGTGTGTACACACACAGAGAGAGAGTTTGTCTGTCTGACTGCCTGCCTGCCTCACCACCCGTGGGGATAACTCACTGCAGGACCAGAATTACACTTATTAAAATGGTGGAATAGAATCATTAAAGAAAGAAGGTAAAAGGAGGGCCAGAATAAAATGTGAATGGCAAACATTAAAATATGTATTTATTTATTTTAAATTATTAAAATCAATTTGTTAAACTGTCCCGCAGCTAGTTAGCCTGCAGTGAGTTGGCCAGGATGAATTGACCCTGACAAGTTGGCCATAGTGAGTTGGCCGTGGAGAATTGGCTGGGGCAAGTTATTATTATTATTTTTATTTATTATTTATTCTATTTTTATGCCGCCCTTCTCCTTAGACTCAGAGCAGCTTACAACATGTTAGCAATAGCACTTTTTAACAGAGCCAGCGTATTGCCCCCACAATCCGGGTCCACATTTTACCCACCTTGAAAGGATGGAAGGCTGAGTCAACCTTGAGCCGGTGATGAGATTTGAACCGCTGACCTATAGATCTACAGTCAGCTTCAGTGGCCTGCAGTACAGCACTCTACCTGCTGCACCACCCCGACCCATCAGGTAGAGTTATCCCATTCCAATATTACACAAACTCATATCAACATGATTTACCATGTATGATTCTCATTCTTCGATCAAGAAAAATCTAGTATTCAAATCAGAGTAAATTCACATAAAATAGGAGCGCGGCAATTTAATTATTCCCACCAAAATCAGTGGAACATATCTTTTTTCAGCTGATTTCAGCTGATTTTCAAGCTGACTTTTCAACTTGATTATCTTGGTTGAATGCTTACAAATATATACTATGCACTAAATACACGGTACTTTCAAATTTATAGTAGAAAAGACCTTAGCAGTTGACAGTTGGAGACTTATAATTAATTGTTGTATGTCATAATTAACTGAAATTCCCCAGATAACTTTCTTAAAAATACAAAGTAAGAAATAATTCAGATTCTTAGACATAGACATTTGGTTTGCATTTAACCATGTTGCAAATGTATCTATTTATACTTTACAATGTTATTGGAATAAATGTAGTCTTCAACCTATAAACATTTTGTTCTATAACTATTCCGCCCCGAGTCTTCGGAGAGGGGCGGCATACAAATCTAATAAATAATAATAATAATAATAATAATAATAATAATAATAATAATAATAATAGCAATGCATATGTATTTACAATAGTTTTAGTATCCCAGGCCAACATGATTGCTATTTGTATCTTTCCTAGGATCTTCCAACAAGCAAAGTCAGTGGGAGCAACCAAACAATTTGCTAAATCACCACATTGCTTTGCTAATGAAAGTTCATTAAAAGTAGTCATGGCTCATTTAACAATGATGTTGCTGCACAATGGAAGTTCCAGTCCCAATTATGGTCATAAGTCAAAGACTACAGTTAGTTATACAGTATTTCAAAATTTTCAGTTGTCTAAATGTTGCAATCAAATTCTCTAATAAAAACAATGGGTGAAAGAAAATGTATGAAAAAAAGTGTATGCAAGGTTTTTTTTAAATGAATATCTTTCACGAATAGTCAGAATATTAGTCAGCAGCTCTGGAAGGAACTCTTTACTTAGCAAATGTAATATTTTTGTAACATGGTATGGTTTCCCTTCCATTCCCTATCTTTTATTATTACTATAGGTATTGTTACTTTTCACTGCATTTATAGACTGAGTTGTGTTCAGTCTGGAAGATTTTAAAGTACTAATGTCAGATTGAGTAGTCTCTATTTCTTGAGAATTATTACACAGAGAGAGAGAGAGAGAAAGAGAGAGAGAGAGGGAGAAGGAGGGAGGGAGAGAAAGAGAAGGAGGGAGTGGGAGAGAAAGAGGGAGAGAGAGCAAGAAGGAAGGAGGGAGGGAGAGAAAGAGAGAGAGGGAGAGAGCTGAGCACTATTTCTTTGTTTTGTGTTAGAATGTTTGCATATAATATCATGGGATCAACTTTACAGATCCTATAGTGTGGCTGCATGATGTTAAGAGCCTTTATGCTATATTGGGGTGTGTGTGTGTGCGCGCGCGCATGTGTGTGTGTGTGTGTGTGTGTGTTTTAATTTATGTTTGAGTGCTTTGAATGCTTATGGATTTTAATTGACACTATGTTTGCATGCTACAGAATCTTTCCTGGCTGTATACATTTGCTAAATAAATAAATATTGATTCAACTGCTGGTCCATTAACTATTACTTCTCCTTATTCTGAGATTTCTGAAGCTGTGTTCTTCAGGTAGCTTAGTTGGAATGCCGTATATCCTAATCCTTTCCTTTTCCTTCTTTCCTTTCTTCCATATAACCTTGATGACCTACTTATATAACTGACATTTTTTCTATGATTTCTGACAGATAAATGTCCTACCTCTTAATGATGAGTCATAGAAACAGAAACATAGAAGACTGACGGCAGAAAAAGACCTCATGGTCCATTCTAGTCTGCCCTTATACTATTTCCTGTATTTTATCTTACAATGGATATATGTTTATCCCAAGCATGTTTAAATTCAGTTACTGTGGATTTACCAACCACGTCTGCTGGAAGTTTGTTCCAAGGATCTACTACTCTTTCAATAAAATAATATTTTCTTTTGTTGCTTTTGATCTTTCCCCCAACTAACTTCAGATTGTGTCCCCTTGTTCTTGTGTTCACTTTCCTATTAAAAACACTTCCCTCCTGAGCCTTATTTAACCCTTTAACATATTTAAATGTTTCAATCATGTCCCCCCTTTTCCTTCTGTCCTCCAGACTATACAGATTGAGTTCATGAAGTCTTTCCTGATATGTTTTATGCTTAAGACCTTCCACCATTCTTGAAGCCCGTCTTTGGACCCGTTCAATTTTGTCAATATCTTTTTGTAGGTGACATACCGAAATGGGAAAACTCCATCCCTACCAATACCAGCATCTGAGACTCTGACTCTATACAAGAGATGGCTTTAGCATTGATTAAACAACTCAGTCCATTTTTCCCACTGGCACCTCAAGCTTTTGTTCACTGTGTCTACAGTAGATCTTCTCAGTTATCCATTACAAGTGTGGCTCCATTAATCTTCTTGAAAGGAAAATATTTTTGATACAATGGCAACTCTAAAATATATATATATCCTAAAGAGATGACATAAAAAGGCAGGCTCAGTGCAAAAAGTAGTTCTCTTAGGAGTTCTCAAATGACAGCATACAAATGCCTGATAAGATTGATGGGCTCTTCTGGCTATAGAGTAAGGTTACTCTTTCCTGTGTGTAAAAATAGGTTGTTTGCCGGCCATGGTCTATAACTTCAATAGGTTAATTTTTCTTGGCTAAGGCACTAAAGTCAAATGCTCTATTTTCACCTCGTTTCTCTTTTTTCCTGAGACTGATCCCCTCAACAATGAAGGAGGGGCTGACAGTTTAATGAGGATATAGAGGACTAGGGATTCCACCTCTGCATTAGACTCTGGGCAACTCACTCACTTGGAAAATCAATCATCTAGGCAGGAAGGATAATAGCAGTACATTATATCATTGCTGGAACACCATGTTAAATATTTGGTACAATATTTATAATAATATTGAAGAGCGATGTAATTTTTCATCAATAGCTAAGGCTAAAACTGGAGAGAGAAATAGTGGAGTGCACAATGAGTAGTGGCTGCTAGGGCCTGAAATGTTGAATAAAATCTGCAAGGAGTAAGAGTGATTATTGTATCGTTAAATTTCCCTTTAGTATTCATTACCTCTTTGGGGTGATCATCCTGCAGCTGCTTGCGATATGGAATTCCTATTCAGGGATTCTTGTGTTGATGTCCAGAAGACAAGACAATAGCACATAGATATATTTCAGCAACAGTAGCTTCTTGTGATAATATATAGATAGGGGTGAGGTGTGAAGAATCAAAGCAATGTGTAAATGCAAGGCTAATCATTCCTCCCTCAACTTTTCCTTTACTTTCAACTGCTTTTTCCTCCAGTCTGTTTTCTTTCAACCTATAGCAAAACTGTTTAGACTGGAGGTCAGCAACCCATGGCTTTGGAGCCGCATGTGGCTCTTTCATCGCTCTGCTGTGGCTCCATGTTGCTGGTCGGTAAAAGGAAAAGAGGCTGTGCTAGGAGGAGACTCTATGGTGGAAGAACTGGACTTCCAGTCAGCAGAGGAAAACGGTTGCTGTGCTAGGAGGAAACTCTGTGGTGGGGGAACTGGACTTCCGTCCAGCTCCAAAATTGCCTTAGAGCAATTCCTCTTGTTTCTAGATTCAATGATAACTGCAAATGTCAGCTATGCAATCATTTAAAAAATGTGGTTGCTTTCAAGGCTTGCAGCTGGGTGCAATATTTATCTCCCCATTTTACATCATTTTATCAAACTAATCTGAAATAAGTTATATATTTATGTGTGTCACATGTTTTTGCTGAATTTGAAAATTAAGGAAGACTAGGATAGATCTATTTTGGCCTTAGTTTGGCCTCATCAGCTAGCCATACCCTCACTGGGACTTCAACTTGCAACCTTTGCCTTGTAAGGCAGAGAATTAACCTCTAGGCTACAGTATCCAATCCCTTTATATATAAATTATATATATATATAATATATAATGGGCTCCTCACATAATTGGTATACCAGGGTGATTCGACAGAAAAACATATAACACTTCCCTAGTACAAAGCTGAAGGGTTTAGATACTGTTAATTCTCTGCCTTACAAGGCAAAAGCTGCTAGTTCAAATCCCAGTGAGGGTATGGCTAGTTGATGAGGCCAGAATAAGGCAGGCAGCCACTACCGTGAGAGGCACAGGGTGAGCAGGGCAAAAGGTGGCTGCAGGCAGCCGCTGCTGCGAGAGGTGCAGGGGCGGGAAGGACATAAGGCAGCAGGGAGCTGCTGTGACTGTCAATCAGTGTTGCTTCCTAAGTGGACAGTTTGATTTCACAGAAGTTTGATTTACTGGAAGCTATATTCTATTTTTTAAGTGTTCCCTTTATTTTTTTGAGCAGTGTATATCTCCAACAGCAATATATCCAATAGCTCACTTTTAAATAGTTCTGAGAATTTCCAATCTGAAATCATCTTCTTAAGGGTTTGAATTGCAATATATTTAGAGTCAGGTTCCCCTCACTTTTTTTTTCTAGGGGGAGTTAGGGATGGGAAATTAGAAGTACTCCTCCCAGTGAAGAATTAGATAAACTGGATTGACCCATCAATGATAGGGATCCAACTCAATGGCCATTATCATTAGTTCAGTTTGTCTGTGGTTCTAATAGTATCCACGTAAAAACAATACAGTCAAACTCAACAGAAAACATTACTGGCACAGATGGAAAAGTGTATCTGTTTATCCCATTTAAATGCATACCTTTGAATAACTATTTGTGGTGTAAAATCATTTTGGTCCTAAGATTCTCTCCTGAATTGCAAACCAAATTGGTATTTCTAGGTTTACTAGATGAAAGCATATTTTTTGTAAAGAATAATATTTTTTTTGTTCATCAGGCTAGATTACAGAACATATTGCCCTTTTTAAATGAGAATGAGGTGAAAGAAAAAATAACAAGGAAAGCACATTTGCAAAATAAAATAAACAAAACAAAAAAAGTTTGAAACCCTTCACCCCACCCCCAACATTTTTAGCAAACCACAAAACCTTCTTTCTGTTCAAAGCGTCTGCGTGGCTGAAATTTTCTGTGCGAATTTGATACTGGCCCTAGCCTGCATTTTTGTAAGAATCTATTTTTCTTAATTTTAAACATATTTTCTCCCAGCATATTATATAAAAGTATGTTAACTGCTAAACTATATAGAGAAGTTAATCTGAAAACAGAAAAATACAAGGAATATTTTGTAACTTAGGATACTTTGTTTAGTAATGAATATTTGTTATTGGTATGTCTTATGAAATGTTCTTCTGGCAAAGACATGCTTAAAACCAACCTTTTGCTTTCCAGTTTAAAGTATCCCTCAATGCTGTATGAGTTTGTAGATTGCTGAGTCTTAATTTGTTTTATTCACCATTATAATTTGTTTTATTCAACTCAAGGTTGACTCAGCCTTCCATCCTTCGGAGGTGGGTAAAATGAGGACCCAGATTGTTGGGAGCAATAAGCTGACTCTGTAAACCGCTTAGAGAGGGCTGTAAAACACTGTGAAGTAGTATATAAGTTTAAGTGCTGATGCTAAATGCTATTAGGAATAACTGATAGTTTATTTATTATCATTCATAGTTTACATTCCAAGTAAAAACCTAACAAATCATATGATAGATAAACGTGATATATGGATAGCAGCATACATGACACAGATAGAAATTGGAGAGTTTCTTGATTATTCAGTCACAACTGTGAGTTAGGAGCTACAAGGCAACTGGGCAAAACCACATGACTGTTGCATGGATCAAGGACTACCTTAGCCTGTATGGAAATCACTAAATAGATTATGCACTGGGATAAGAAGATCAAAGGACAGTGTAAGAAAATGGGGTTTCCCAATAGAAGACACTCTGGTGAATGTGGAGAACAATAATCCATCTCAAATATGCCTATAACGTCTTTCAATATGTATTGGAGGAAGATCTACATGGCTTAGGACCAGATTATTTACAGGACTGTCTCCTGCCACATACCTCCCAGAGACCAATTAGATTCCACAGGGTTGGCTTTCTCTAGGTCCCGTCGACTAAGCAATGCAAATCGTCGACTAAGCAATGCATACAAATCTAAATAAATAAATAAATAAAAATAAATAAATAAAATGCAGGTTGGTGGAACCGCTTGGGAGGGCCTTCTCTGTGGCTGCCCCAGCTCTATGCAACCAACTGCCCCCAATGTCTGTAGTGCTCCCACCCTACTGGCCTTTCGAAAGGCTGTGAAGACCTAGCTTTGCCGGCATGCCTGGAGGCCATGAATGCTAACATCTTGTCACAGCTGAATTATGATTGATCTAGTATGTATGTTTGATTGGACAGTGGTTGAGTTTTATAATGGGGTTTTATTATCATTTTTTAGTATTTAATATTTGACCTTTTTTACCATTGTATTGTATTGTATTATTTATTGTTGAAAGCTGCCCTGAGTCCCATGGGATTGGGCGACATTAAATTAAATAAATTAATCACGGTATACGTGACGCCGCAAGCAAAAGGAGGTCCTTTCATGTAAAAATATATATATTATTTTTATGTAAAAGGACCTCCCTTTGTTTGCGGCGCGGCGCCCTTTCACGTAAAAATAATAAAAATATTTTTACATGAAAAGACCTCCCTTTGCTTGCGGCACCACAAGCAAAAGGAGCTGGGGAATCCCATGAAGAGATTCTGGGGCTGGAACTTTGACATCAAGTATACCGGCAGGTTGCTAAGCACGCCAAGGTGATCACTTCCTGGATTATGGGGGCAGCACTAGAATAATGGAGGGGGGATGGAATCCAGGAAGTGATCACCTTGGCATGCTTAGCAATCTGCCGGTATACGTGATGTCAAAGGTCCGCCCCCGGAATCCCTTTGTGGGATTCCCCAGCTCCTTTTGTGCCTCCCTCCCAGCCTCCCGACCGGCCGACAGCTCCCCGGTGTTTGCCTTCCTACGCTGCCACTGGTGCCCGGCTCCTCCTCCTCTTCTCAGCAGATGACAGGTGGGCGGAGGCTTTTGCGGTGTTTGGCACGAACACTGAACCGGAGCACGAATTTTTTAAAAAATTTGGGTTCGGGTTCGGCATGCCAAACACCGCAAAATTCGGTATGGACCTGAATTGTGCGGGTTCGGTTCGCCCAACACTATTCATCAGCAAAACAGACTGAAACCAGATCAGCACGTTATTTCCTTGTATACACAATTGCTGACCTCAACATTCTTTGTGCTTCAATCTTCACACATCACGTTTTATATGGTAAATTGTCCAGTTTCCACTGTCAACTGAAAGACCGGGAAGAATTTTCTAATGCCACTTGAGACAAGGCAAAGGTTGTTCCTGCAGCATTGAAGATATGTTTGTGTACACAGTTTTCTTTGTTACCGAGCACCATGTATTTGCAAATACACGCACACTGCTTGAAGTAAAAGCACTCGCCTTGGATTGCTTAATGGGTATGCAGGCAAAATGCCCAGACTGGTGGTGTGAATGGAATGTGGGTGCTCATGCAAGCTTTTCACTTTGGCCACCTT
Source organism: Erythrolamprus reginae (assembly GCF_031021105.1). NCBI lineage: Eukaryota > Metazoa > Chordata > Lepidosauria > Squamata > Dipsadidae > Erythrolamprus > Erythrolamprus reginae. The sequence continues at coordinate 151,116,267 of NC_091950.1, read as the reverse complement.
GTAAGATGTCAGGTCCAGAAATATGTTCTCGAGCAATCTGCTCTCAGGGAAATAGTAAATAATTTGTAGTTGCTAGAGTAAGGCAATTTTGCACATGAATTGAAGTGATACTTCTCCCCCCCTCCAATGATGCCTGTTGGTTAAGGTTATACCTGGAAACAAATGTCCTTCCAGATCTTATAACTCAAGTCACCTATTTATCAGTAGATATAACTGAGATTGTCACCAAGAGTAGAAATAGTGAGAATTGTGTAAATCTTCAGATTCGGTTGGAGCATGCACTATATGACTATGTGCAACTTTTTATACCTGCTTTAATAGTGGTACTATGATAATATTTCCACACACTCTAAAAGAGGGTTTTTTTTAAATCAATGGTGATGCTGTCTACCATATCTTTTTCTTATTTACCAAGTAATATGTTTTGATCTACTTTGTCAAATGCCTTACTGAAGTCAAAGTAATGTCCACAGCATTTTGCTGGTCCAATAATTTAGTCACTTTGTCAAATAATGTAATAAGGTTTGATTTATTTATTTATTTATTTATTTATTTATTCATTCATTCATTCATTCAATTTTTTGATGAGATTTGAACTGCAGACCTTCAGATCTACAGTCAGCTTCAGTGGCCTGCAGTACAGCACTCTACCTGCTGCACCACTCTGGCTCTTTGTTTTTGATAAACCCACATTTGCTTCTAGTAGTAACTTTGCTTATTTCTAGGGGTTTGCAGATCTGTTGCTTGATTATGTCTACGGAGATTCTCAATCATCCAGGTCATGATTGTCCCTAAGGTGCTTTTTCAAGAGGCAACTAAACTTTCTGCTTTTTCTTAGAAGACCTTTCACTTCTCCTCCAAGAAACTTCTCCAGTTCTGACTGAAGAAGCTTTCTTGAATGAGAAGTAAAACTCATCAAAGAAAGAAAAAACAGTCCATTTGTCTCTTGAAAAAGCACAGTTGCTTGATTAACTTTTCCAAATGATTTTTCAACTAATTTCAAGGCTATCTGTAAATGAGTTGTAAAAAAACAACAACCCATCTGGATGGGAAAACCCCCACTCAAAACAAAACAAATTAATCTGCGAGCATCTAACAACATCTACTGAAATCACAACCTCTCCTTCTTCTATTGCTTTTTCAGCCAGCAGTTGAAATGAAAAGATTAGAGGGTGAACTATTTAGAGATTTATGAGCCACAGTCAGGTCAAGCTGGATAATGGTGAATCCATCCAAGCCATCTGATTTCCATTGACTGACCCTTGGCATAGGAAAATGTGTGTTGGTGATGGATTTGGTGACATTCGCCCAGATCAGATGCCTGGTGTGATTTATCAATTGGCTATGCAGTGCTCTGTGGGAAGCAGATGGGTATACAAAGGTTTCAGATGGTGCAATGCTTTCAGAGGGGGTAGAAATATTGGCTGGAAAAGAGAGATTGAAAGTTGATTTCCAGATGGGAATGCTGAAACTAGGCAAGGAATTGCCATGCTTGGAAATAACCATCCAGATATGCATCATAGGAATTCTTCCCATAACTCTGTTATGAAAAGTCTTCCAGTATGTTAATCACTGCTAAGGCTTGATTCTTTCACCAGGAAGTGAGTAGTTAGAAAATTCTGAATTAATGAAGCTCTAGGTGTAAGGTCCATAAAGTCTTCTGATTTTGTACCTTCCTATTATTTCTACAAAAAGATCTTTTCTATCCCCTTTTCCCAATATATGTTGGACTGCAGGAGGCTGCCGTAGCAATAGAATGGGATCTAGCAAATAAGCTGCCATTTCATTAAAGCACAATGTGAAGGCCAACCCATGCTTCTCTTGTAACATTCGTTATCAAGAGTTACATGAATAAAACTTAAAATATATCCTGAGAGGCAAATAATTGGCAATTATTTCCATGGAAGATCTCGATGGCTGCCTATTTGAAGCTCCTCTTCACTAACTGTGAATACTTGGGACAAACTGGTATTCAGTTAGAGCTGCCACTTTGCCAGATTGGTCCTATCCTAACAATACGATGCAGCAACTGCAGAGCTGCCTTCTTGCTCTGATGAACATCAGGATAAAAAGATGAAGTTACTATCAGGCTTATGGAATTCCTGAAGGGGAATTTTGTGCTCCTACGTGGGATTTCATACAAGATAAAAACTAAAGCAAGTACCCACTTCAGTAACAGAAAATGCTTGAAAGCTTTTGAAAGCAACCCCCCTTCCCCAATTGAACTGGCAATATATGATTATGATGTTGTGTTGTGTTGCTATAAAGTGCTAGCCCAAATGAAGAAGAACGTCTATCAACTCTGGAAGTGGTGTACAATTACTTTCTCCTAGAAGTAGCACATTTTTTGAGGGGGGTGTTGTGCGTGCTCTTCGTCCACCTCTGGTAATGATAGATACTGAGGAGGATGAGCCAGGCCCATCTGGGTACCCTGGGCCAGTGGGATTGCCAACTGATGCAGAGAGTGAGAATGATGGAGAAATAGACCTGGATGAACCCGAGGGACCGCCAGAGGTGGCAGATATGTCAATGAGGGATTGGTCCAAGTCAATTATTTCTAATGTCCAAAGAGGACATTAGAAATAATGAGCCACTATTAGATGCTCGATTTGGGAATTTACAAAGCAGACAACAACACTTAGGAAGTAGTTTGTAGTTTTAACTCTATTTATTTTTATTTATTTATTTATTTATTTATTCTATTTGTCATACAAATATAGTATTGTATTGTAGTATGTTTAACATAATATAAGTATAAAGTAGAGATAGAAAAGATAAAAAAGACATTAGGACAGGAACAGTAGGCACAAAGGTGCACTTATGCATGCCCCTTACAGACTTCTTAGAAAAGGGGAGAGGTCTATTCTAGGGGATTGGTGACCACTCCCAGCAGGTACAGTATAAAAGGAAAGGTTTCTGGGTAATTCTGGGTGGAGTTTCAGCACTGCTTTCATGGACGCTGTGTTAGGTCTGGGGCTCCAGAAATGTTCCATGAAAAATCCCCTGATTTCTGCTCTGAAAAACTCATCTCCTAGAAGCTACCTGCCTGCCAGAATCTGGTGAGCTGACTTTGACTAATGCCTAGTTTATCTTGTTGGAATGCAATTAGCCCTGACTCTGGCTTCTTTCCTGGAAGCTTATCTGAGAATTCTGCAGCTGTGAAACCTATTTCCATGAACTTTCAAAGACTGAGTTTTGGTTGTAAAAGTGGCTTTTTCATATAAAGAGTGTAATTCAAAGCTTGAATCGTGGGTTTTCACCTTTTGTTTCAATCTGAGTAAGGCCGGGATAGAACGACGGGGAAATCCCACCCAATCCTAATGAGTCCCATTGGGATTGGGCGGCATAGAAGTGGAATAAGTAAATTAGTAAGCAAGCAAGCAAACAAGCAAACAAACAAATAAATAAATCTTTTACATTTTTAAACATTGAAAATATATAGATGGTAGTTCTTGTATAGTCAGTGGTGTATTAACAGTGATGGGCTCCTACGGGAATGGTCAGGAACACAGTTCCCGTAGCAAAATTTGGAGCTCCACCCCACAGCACCCAATTTGCACTAAAAGATGTTGAAACAAAATGCATAAGCCACACCCACAGTGTGGTAGTAAAAATTTTGGTAGCCCACCACTGTGTATTAACCATTAAGCAGACTAAACACATGCTTAGGGCACCAGGCACAAAAGGGGCACCACAAAGTTGAGAATGAAAAAATAAAACCAATGAAGATTTGTAAAAAAATATATGATAAGACTAGGGGGGCGGGCACCAAGATTTGTCAGTGCTTAAGGCACCAGTGACCCTTAATTCCCCCACTGAATGTAGTGAAAGAAGACTCATTTTCAACGTGAAGTAGCTGCTAGGGGTTGGAGAATGTAGGAGTTTTTAGAATCAAATATGGCATTGCCCTGTAAAATGAGCTGGGGAAGAGATGATTCTGCATACCCTTAATTGCTACCTTGTGCTTAGAATTTGTGCCCAAAATATGCCATCCTGTTGCAAATGCCTACTTGTAACTGTCTAGTGTTACTGGGCTATATAAGCTCAGTTATGTTTGTTTAGGAGGACATGAGATCAGGGAATGAGAAAAGTCTTGTCATGTTGTTTTAAAATGCTACATTAAAAAAAAAACACATAAGGAAAAAAGGCATCATTCATGATTCCTCAGGTCCCTACAACTAGGGGGAAAAAGTTCAATGAAATATTACAGAGTAATGGCTAGAAAGGAAGTGATGGTTGGAAAGAAAGCCAAACAGTTTCAGAATGGGCTCCTTACATATACTGTATACTACTTATTGAAACAAAAATTAAGACATTTTATAGAGATGTATCATCTGGTTGTCAGTCAATAAACAAATTCTGTTTTGAAAGGAGAATAGCCAGAGTTTAGTAAGTAGCCACATAGGACTTCAAAAAGAAATACCTCTCAGTCCTGGATTGGGACATCCCAATCCAACATTACATCCACCCACATATTCATATTTCTCCCCATACCTGAATATAATGTGTCTTTCCACTTTCCAATACTGCTTTTGCCATAAGCATTCTGCTTGGGTTCTTCGCTGGTTTAATGCTCCATTTATTTAAGATTTATGAATATGTAGATGTAAATGATAATGATGATGATGATGATGATGATGATGATGATGATAATAATAATAATAATAATAATAATAGCAGCAGCAGCAGCAACAACAACAACAACAACAATAACAACAGAGTTGGAAGGGACCTTGGAAGTCATCTAGTCCAACCCCCTGCTTAGGCAGGAAACCCTACACTACTTCAGACAGATAGTTATCCAACATCTGCTTAAAAACTTCCAGTGTTGGGGCATTCACAACTTCTAGAGGCAAACTGTTTCACTGATCAACCATTCTGACTGTCAGGAAATTTCTCATTAATTCTAAGTTACTACTCTCCTTGTTTAGTTTCCATCCATTGCTTCTTATTCTATCCTCAGGTGCTTTGGAGAATAGGTTGATGGCTTCTTCTTTGTGGCAACCTCTGAAATATTGGAACACTGCTATCATGTCTCCCCTTGGCCTTCTGTTCATTAAATTAGCCATGCCCAGTTCCTGCAACCGTTCTTCATATGTTTTAGCCTCCGGTTCCCTAATCACCTTTGTTGCTCTTCTCTGCACTTTTTCTAGAATCTCAATATCCTTTTTGCATCCTGGCGACCAAAACTGAATGCAGTATTCCAAGTGTGGCCTTACTAAAGCCTTATAAAGTGGTATTAACACTTCACATGATCTTGATTCTATCCCTCTGTTAATGCAGCCTAGAACTGTGTTAGCTTTTTTGGCAGCTGCTGCACATGGCTGGCTCATATTTAAATGGTTGTTGAGCAATGTACCACATATACTGTACCTGTGTGTTTTGTTTTTCTTGCCTAAATGTAGAACCTTACTTTTTTCACTGCTGAATTTTATTTTGTTAGATAGCACCCATTGTTCAAGTTTGTTAAGATCCTTCTGTATTTTGCACCTATTTTCTGGAGTGTTAGCTATCCCTACCAGTTTGGTGTCATCTGCAAATTTGATAAGTTCCCCATCTATCCCCTCATCCAGTATGTGTGTGTGTGTGTATGTGTGTATGTGTATGTATGCATATATATGCATGTGTATATGTATAGAAACATAGAAATATAGAAGACTGATGGCAGAAAAAGACCTCCTGGTCCATCTAGTCTGCCCTTATACTATTTCCTTTATTTTATCTTAGGATGGATATATGTTTATCCTAGGCATGTTTAAATTCAGTTACTGTGGATTCACCAACCACGTTTACTGTAAGTTTGTTCCAAGCACCTACTACTCTTTCAGTAAAATAATATTTTCTGTATATGTGTATATGTTTGTATATTTCCTATGTAATATTTCATATTGTGGATCCTATATTTATTCTTTAAAAGCTGTCATCTGCTTTGAAAGATCATGGGGACGAATACTATATGCTGCTAAATGATGATGCTATAAATTATCAGAGCCATACTAATTGAGTTTGTGAAAGGAGATGAATGCAATGCCAATGGCCATCATTGTCAATTGTTTTGAATATTAGCTAAGATTATTTTCTGTTTGCAATGCTGGCAAAGGCTATTCCTGCTCCTTCACACCTTTGGAAGGGAAAAGGAGAATACAAGAAAAAAGCAAAGAAATGGGGCCACAAAACTCTCCTCATTGTATTCCATTTGGATTCATTCAATTTAGAAGATTGCGCAAGAACCAATATTTAGACTCTTCATTCTTTATTCTTTTGCCAAGAGAAGTACAATTAGTTGGCAAATCACAACTAGGCTATTCAATAGCATCCCTAAAGAGATATCTACTTTGTTTACTCCCATGTAAATGTCAAGATGCATAATAATTTATTTATTTATTTATTTATTTTGTCAAGAGTGTATATGAACATGAAGTATAAACATTAATATGAATATATAAAAAATACAAGCATGGTTTTGAGTATCTGATACTTTCCGAAATACATTGAGACTTTAAAGACAGTAGGCATGCTAGTGTGCTTATGCATAAGCATCACCCACAAAGCTCCTATAGAATATGCCACTAGATTTGATTTAAAAATTATTTTTAGTGAAGCAGAAGGAAATGCACCAAAGACAAATTCCTTGTGTGTCCAATCACACCTGGCCAATAAAGAATTCTATTCTATTCTATTCTATTCTATTCTATTCTATCCTATTGTATTTGATTAAAGACACTATAGTGATTTCATTTCATTTATGTTGCCCACTTATCTTGGATTTATGCTACATTTTTTGGGTGAAATCTTTATTTATTATTTAGATTTGTATGCTGCCCCTCTCCACAGACTTCGGGGCGGGAAATCACTGGCCTACCCTTCTGTGACCAAACATATCTATTCTTGCTCAGCTAGTTTGGTGGGTATTTTAAGTGATCTTTTGTATTGTTTGTGTTTGTGATGGCTCAGTTAGTTTCTACCGCCCGCAGGACAAAAAAGAAGTCCGTGGTTATGACACCTCTTTGTCTCTTGATGGTCTCTGTTTCAGTCTTAATCCTAAGAGAATAGGTTAAATCTTAAACCTGACACACTGTAGAGTGGTCATTAGTAAGACAAATAATGCTGAGCTAGACAGAGAGATAATCTAACCAGAAATGATCCCTATTCCTAGGTCTTTATGTGGCTGGTTATACTGTGATTCTTTTACATAATATTTTCATTTCTATCTTTAATTGCAAGATGTCTAAAATCTGACATGAATGCTCAGTCAGGAAATAGAGATTCATAATCTACTGAGTCAATAAATGTACAAAAATACAGACTAACCCATCCACTCCCTACTTTATTGATATTTATTGCTTGCTCTGGCTGTCATATTCCTTATCCCAAACTCACTCTGAAAGTGAAGCCCTGTGATTTATGGGTTGCAGAGAGGAGCTAAAATTGGCCTTTAGCAACCACGTGAACAGCATGGATTACCAGAAGACTGGCTAAAGAGTTAAGCCTCCTCAGTGTTGTGAAAAGCCTTCACCGGAATAAAAGATGGCTTTTGTCAAGGGATTGTCAAGGGATTGGCTTTCTTCCTTTCTTATATTTTTTTATGGAAAAGAGGGGGTGGGGGAATGGGATAGTGGCAGGGTGTGCTCTTTGTGTTTGCACGTGTGTGTGTGTGTGTGTGTGTGTGTGTGTGTGTGTATGATGGAAGCCTTAGAGGGTGGGGATGAAGAATAAACCTGCTGCCACTGCTGAAAAGGCGTTTGAGGCATTTTCCTGAAGCATGCTGGGCATAAGTCAGTGCTGTTCCAAGCCACAGAAATGTGCCTTGGCTTGTCTGAAATTATAGAGATGAAATGATTAGACCACAAGCCTTTGCCCTCTGGACATTGGCCTTTTGTCTCCATCATATAATGATACATTGTGGATTATCATCCCCTTCTTTCTTTATCAAGGCGCCCACCCCCACTCTTTCTCTGAACCCTCTTCTGGGTTGTCTTGTTTTAATACAATCTGCCATTTCTGTGTGTTGCTGTTCCAGTGTCCCTGATTGAAGATTGTTTAAAAATGCATTTTAGCTAACTGGTTTGTTTTAATCAAAGACAGAAGATCATAGAACACTATGCACGATTCTGTTCCTTAAAGGTTTTCCCCTCTAGGGAAAAGGGGTGAGCAGTAGACTGGCCCGACAGCTTTTTTTCTCCCTTTTTCTTGCTTTGTCCTTTTCATAAAGGAAAAAAAAAATCAAAGGAAACAGCATAGTGGGAGGAGGCAGAACAGGGCTAAACTTGCTGGCAGGGTCCCAAACTCCACACAGACGTTGCCATAGTTTGCATAGAGCTGTGTGCCAAGGACCACTTGAATTCTCCCTACACTTGCAGGCACCAAAATTGGGATGAGGCATTTCATCAAATTCCTTCTTCAGAAGGACAGGTTCTCTGGCTATTTCTGTGGCTTGGATTCACTGTTGACTTTGGTTGTTTTGCTACCGTGGTGAGACTAACCACCATTTAGCATCCAGGAATTGTTTCCGAATATAAATAATGTGGAATATTAATTTAATCCTCCTTTCCCTCCTCCCTTGCTTCCTTCCTTCCTGCCTGCAATGCATCTTTTTTCCTTTGATGGTAGCCTCCTTGAAGATGTCATCAAGTTACTATACTGCTCAAAAAAATAAAGGGAACACTTAAACAACACAATATAACTCCAAGTAAATCAAACTTCTGTGAAATCAAACTGTCCACTTAGGAAGCAATACATTCAAATTGACAATCAATTTCACATACTGTTGTGCACATTCAGTTTTGTACAGAACAAAGTATTCAATGAGAATATGTCAAGGTTTCTGGAATACAATTACAAATTGGTTGGAAGAAATTTTAGGCGTTAAAATAGAAAAAAAATCCAGAAAGCTTTTTGCTAGGAATATTTTAGCAAAAATTAGAAAAACACCAAATATATTTGATTATCCACATAACTACTGCAGCCAGGTTAATTTATGCCCAATATTGGAAGAATGAAGAAATTCCTCGGGAGGAAGAGATCATAGAAAAAGTCATACTCTGCGCAGAAATGGATAAATTAACGTTAGAAATCAAAAATGAGGAAGAGTCGTATTTTTATAAGTGTTGGGAGAGGTTCTATTTGTAATTAGAGGAAAAAAGGAAAAAACGTGGTTAAAATAAGATCAGAAAAACATTTATTTGACAAAAACCATTGCCTGGTATTAGAATCTATGTTAATATTAAGATATAGAATGCTTTGTATAATTTAAGATGTGAATTCTTTTTCAAAACTGGCGTATGCAAATAATTTAACAGAGCTATAATAGAATGACAGCGCCGGACTTACCCGGCGGCAGGCTTTGCTGGAGGGACCGGGAGACACGGTCCCTCATGGCGGCCGCCATTTTGAATCCCGGGTGAAGTCTCGCGATGCGAGACTTCGCTCGGGGGAACGGGCCTGATTGGCCAGGCTCCTGATTGGTCCGGGCGGGGCCTGCTTGCCCTATATAAGGGCGAGCAGGCCCGGGGCTCTCCCTTTTCGCCCGGACTGCAGAGCCTCGAGCAGACACCCGCCCGCCCTCCACTATTTTGCAGTGTGCTTAGGGGTCGCCTTAGGGGCCGAATGGGAATTTTTTGCAGTTCTGCCTCTTAGCCGAGCTGTTTTTTCGCCCATTCCACACTGAGGTGATGGATGTGCGGTTAGGGGGTGCTTGCATTTATTAGGTTAATTGGCTTACCTTTGGTCATTTGGGTAGGCAGGTTAGGGGCGGAAAACTGGGGTGGTTTAGCAACCGCGCGTTCTCCCTTGGGCATCTTTGGGGATGATTGACAGGTTCTCCGCAAGCTCATGGAGGGAGTTTCTGCCTGAGCAGCTGGGGGGAACCTGTCTTTGGGTCCTGCACCTTTAATTCCCGGATTCGGGTTAGCCAGTGGGACCCCCCTCATGCACAGCATGGCAGGGTCACAGGTGACGGCCTGGCCCCCACCTGGACTTGCATCGAGATACGCCCATGAGTTGCCCAGGAATGTTTTTTGGCATAACGTCATTTCCGCCCCGGAAGTAGTTGTTTGACCCTGCAGGTCCATTTCCGGGTCATAGTTGATTATGCTAATTTATGCAAAGTATTGAATAAATTATGCAAATTTATGTTAATAAAAATGACCCAATTTAAATCCAGCTCTGGTGTCCGTGTCGTTACTCCGTCTCTCCAGCAATGTTACCATATTTGGAACCGTTTTTTCTATAGGATACGCTGCAAACACGTCCTAACAGTGTTTTTTCTTTGTTCTGTGTTTTTTTGTTTTGTTTTTTAAAATGTAGTTGTAGTGATTTATTTATTGTATACATATATATATGTATATAAATAAAATTTTCTAAAGAGAGAGAGAGAGAGAAAGAGAATATGTCATTCATTCATTGTTATTTGAGTTTCCCTTTATTTTTTTGAGCAGTATATTTTGGCCCCCATGTCTATGATATGACTGGGAACCCAGTCAGATTTGGAAATATTCAGATGTTCGTGTGTGCTTTATTGAAATTAAAAAAGTACCATCTTTTTTCATTGAAAAATTTGCATGCCACCAACTCCAAACAATTTCAGCTCTCTTAGAAAATCACTTTTTGTGATCCTAGATTAAATGTTAGAACTCTTCGTTGAAGTAGCATTTTGCAGAAGCTAGCCCACCCAGATAACCAAACCAGCTAGCCAGTCTGCCTCAGACCAAGATATCAGGAACAGTAGTCTTGAAGATAATTGAAGAGTTTCTTAGGAAAATATTTACTTCTTTTGTGGCAAGCCTACACTAACTATTTACACTGTAGCTATCTCTCTCTAGAAGATACTATAGAAAATACTCACAAATCTCTATCTACTATTCTCAGTTACAATGCTCAGCTATAAGTCTTCAGCCACGATATTCTTCCACAATAATCAGCCACCAGAAGCCATAAACCATATGCCACTCTAATTCACAAGCCATAAACAATAAGCCACACCTACGCAAAGATGCATCGTGGTTTATACATTTGTAAACCAATCAGATTACAATACAGTCTGTACATTCACCATGACTAAACAATTTTATATTGTCAATTGTTAAAGTCATTACATTGATTACAATTCTTCTCTCTGCAATTTGGAATATTATGTCAGTCAGGGCCCTGATCCTGACACTCTTCACATAATGCAGTCTATCTAAACCGAACTATATTTTGTGAGAGGTTTTTTTTCTCCTCTAAAGGTTCCTAATAACCAGAATAAGTGATTGCACAGACTCAGATCTTGTGCGAATTCAAATGAAACAGATTAAAAGAGAGAGAGAAGGCAGCCAGGGGATGGGAGAATATATTGCTTTAATGTTGCAGCTGATCTTTAATATAACCTGTTAACTTTCTATGCCTACCAGGGGTTTTTTGATCATCAAAACTTATGCTATGGTGCATGGGTGAGTTTTAACTCATACCCTGCTGGTTCGCTTCCTCCCGTGCCATTTGGCCGTATGTATAATTTGCACTCACACGCATGTGAGTGCAAAAACTCAGAACTTTTTTTAAGCCGAAAACAAAATGGTGATGGAAACTGAACTTCTGCACATGCACAGGAGAAATTTTAAAAAATAATAAAAAGCAAAATAATAATAATAAAAAGGTGGTGGGGCTCACGGACCATCACTGACTGGTCCAGTTTGGTGATGTCATCATGACATCACAAGCAGGTCACTACCAGTTTGGACGAGCCAATCCGAACCAGGAGGAACCCACCTCTGTTATGCTCAAAACTACACTTCTCTTTGTTTTGTTGAGGGGTTTTTTTTGCTTGTTTACAAAGAAGCAAATATAGCAGGTAGGTTATATAAACCTCCCTTCAAATATGAAAGTAGCACTTGATCTGCATACTATTAAAACAGGGAAGAAGATGTGTATCCTCTGCCCATTAAACCTTTTATTTGTAACTATGCCTATTATTAGTCAAGCCTTCAGCCATATTGGGTAATGTCTTTCCTAAGACTAAATTCCTGCATCAATTGTTTTGCTAATGAATTGGCCTGGGCTTTAGTATTTTTATTTGGTAACTAGGAAATACGTTTTGCTTTTCTTCATTTCAATTATGATAATAAAATGTGGATCTTTTTTTTAAAAAAAAATAGAAAACAAGACTTCTTCTATTCTTCTCCTGAGCAGCAAAGCTTCTCCAGCAAGTTGGAAAACAACTGAAATCTTTGAAATCAACGGAATGCTGTCCTTATCAAAAGAGAAAGTAACAGAAAAAGAAAGCTAATTGGAGTTGCTTATTATTTAAAAGTTTTTTCCATGATGCACAATCTTTCATTTTGATTGAATTTATGTAGATAAATGTTTTAGAGCCAAAGCGGAAATTTGAACAGTTCAGTTAAAAACAAATTTAGTGAGCTTGAACATTTTGATAAACAACTGGCCTAAGATGTTGAAACAAAGTTTAAAATAAATGAAGATGCTCAAGATAAAAGTGATCCAGGTACAGGCTGTATTTTTGTTTTTAAACATTCCTATTGCTAAATGAGGAATCAAATATCTGTAGTATTTATAGGAACGTTTATATGGCGGCATGGTTTTTAACTGAAACTGCTTATTGTGTAGGTTGCTGTTTCCTATTGAGCATAAAAATCAAATTATAGTGATAATTTTAAGATTCTCAATATGGAATCTCATTCTACACCAGCAAGTTAATAATAATAATAATAATAATAATAATAATAATAATTATTATTATTATTATTATTATTATTATTATTATTATTATTATTATTATTATTATTATTATTATTATTGTTATTATTATTATTATTATTATTATTATTATTTATTATTATATTTGTATGCCGCCCCTCTCCGAAGACTCGGGGCGGCTCACAACAATAGTAAAAACAATATTATAGTAGAACAAATCTAATATTAAAAAACATATAAAACCCTATCATTGTTTAAAAAACCAAACAACACATTCATACCAAACATAAAACAAAATATAAAAGAGCCTGGGGGAAAGGTGTCTCAACTCCCCCATGCCTGGCAGTATAAGTGAGTCTTGAGTAGTTTACAAAAGACAGGGAGGGTGGGGGCAATTCTAATCTCCGGAGGGAGTTGATTCCAAAGGGCCAGGGCCGTCACAGAGAAGGCACTTCCCCTGGGGCCCACCAAATGACATTGTTTAGTCGACGGGACCCAGAGAAGACCAACTCTGTGGGACTTTATCGGTCACTGGGATTCGTGCGGTAGCAGGGGGATCTTTTGAATTTAATACAAGGAAGGCAATGGTTCTCTTTGGTTTCTTGTTGCTGTCTGAGCTTGATTTTTTTCTTGCAGACATTTCATTACCCAAACTAGGTAACATCATCAGTGCTATTAAGGAATGATGATGTTTAGGGGCGGATTGTCATTACCGCTGCTACCAGTACACACAGCTTTAATTATCTTGTGTTTGTGTGCATGTCCTCAGCATGTTTTTGCTTCTGTGCATGTACAGGAAGCTAAAAGGTGCTGAAATCTCACGAGAGGATGCATGTGCACGCTTCAACAAAAAATTGTCAAAATCGCACAAATCTTGCAAAATGTTGCTTCTCCGCATGTGCACAGTGAGTAGCAAGGACCTCTCATGGCAACCTCAGCTACAAATATTCTCCATTATTGGTGATGGTTCAGAAATGCAAAATATTTTGTTTGGTAGCAAAATTATAAACAATTAAATGTGTTTTTAATTTTTTTTCAGCAATCGTTTGTTTATCAGAGACTTCTGTTATGAAGAACGTATTTGATTCAGAAGCTGCTGGGAATCTTACTGTTCTGTAGCAAAAAGAAGTAGCAGGCCTTTTGATACTTTTTTTAAAAAAATAACTTTTAGAGAGAAATTGGACAATTTGTTTAAGAAGTTCCTTTAATGGATTCTTGGGAAGTGTGAATGTGCTAGTTCCGTATTAGAGATTCTTTGTTATTTCAGCTTTTTAGATTTAGCTTCATAATATTCTTTTGGTTCTTTAAAAGTTAGTTGTATTTTAATTCCCTTTTTAATTATTTTCCTTTTTCTTATTTGTAAGCTTTTGTGTTTTAATTAAAAATACCATGTTTGTTTAATGATTTTTTTTCTTTTTCACCCTTTCCTTTGACCTACAGAAGCATTGAGGGGTTTAACCCGCACATTTTTAATATTATGTCTTCTTGTAAAATCTCAGATGTTTTCCCCCCACCAGAACACAGGTACTGTATTTCAAGCAGATTAATAAGTCACCATTACAGTTTCTTTGGGAAGAATCACCCCCCTATTTTTCCCCCTAAATTAAAATTTTCAAATGAAGAATGAGATTTTAACTTTCTTGATTTTCAAGACTTTCTTGTTTTTAACAGGAAAGTGAACACAAGAACAAGGGGACACAATCTGAAGTTAGTTGGGGGAAAGATCAAAGGCAACATGAGAAAATATTATTTTACTGAAAGAGTAGTAGATCCTTGGAACAAACTTCCAGCAGACGTGGTTGGGAAATCCACAGTAACTGAATTTAAACATGCCTGGGATAAACATATATCCATCCTAAGATAAAATACAGGAAATAGTAAAAGGGCAGACTAGATGGACCAAGAGGTCTTTTTCTGCAGTCAGTCTTCTATGTTTCTATGTTTCTATGTTTCAGTTTAGTGATTGGGCAGATGTTTTAACTTTTATTTCTTGATGAAATCCAAATAACCAAGGGCAAAAATCATTATAAGCACCATTAGGGTCCTGGTGGCTCAGTGGTTAGAATGCAGTAGTGCAGATTACGTCTTTTGACTGCTGGCTGCAGTTCAGCAGTTTGACAATTCGATTCTGACTGGTTCAGGGTTGACTCAGCCTTTCATCCTTCTGAGGTTGGTAAAATAAGGGCCCAGATGGTTGGGGGCAATATGCTGACTCTGCAAACTGCTTAGAGAGGGCTGTAAAACACTGTGAAACTATATATAAGTCTAAGTGCTAGTGTTATATCATAGGAGAGTCTTAGTTCTTTTTATATTTATATTTATTAGATTTGTATGCCACCCCTCTCCAAAGACTTTTTATTTGTTTGATCAACTTTCTATTTGTGAGAGCATTGTAATGCAGAATTGGAATAGCTTTTATCAACAAATTTGTGTTTAAAATTCTTAAAGAACATTAAGTATTCTTATTTATTGAATTTATATGCCACCTGACTCTCAATGACTCTGGGCATCTACAAATGATTTAAAACATGAACACAATAGAGTAAAAATAAAACACAGAAGAAGCATATCAAATGAGGTGGAAGCAAAAGAAAATAATCTACATTGCAAGAGGATTCAGCTATCCTTGCCAAAGGTTACGCCAAGAGACAATAGGTCACCAATTCTATCTTTAATTCAAGAATCTGTGAATTCTTCTCCTGGCCAAGGATTTGAACCCCATAGAATAAGACCTATCCATGTACCTCTGACAATTTTCAATAAAGCTCAAACCAGTCATCTTCTGCCTCTTGTTGATCAGTGTAAAAACAGAAAAAAATGCCCCCTTCCCTAACCGCATACATGCATCATACATGATGCATGGACTATTTAAACCATGTGGATAGTTTTAATACAATTTAAGAGAGACTGGAAGTTTTAATAATATTATTTCTACCATACAGTTGTTTTATTATCTGCTTCCAAGGCATGCCATGAGAAATAAATATTCTCTCTTCCCGTATCCTTGTGAGCAGATACACAATTGGCAGAAAGTTGTTTTAGAGTTGCAAAGTTAGGACTTTCTGTGAAATATTTGCATTTCGGTTGACTTGAGAGGTGTGTGGGTGGGTATGCATGTAGACGGAGGAGAACAATTTAATAAGACATACAAAAATGCTCAGCTTGGTTTGTTTCTATTTTTTTTAATCGCTTAGAGCATGAATGGTATTCTTCAGTACAGAGTCATGAAAATGTGTGCTGTTTGCATTGGCATCCAATATTCATTTTTCATTTTCTTCACATACTCAGAATTTCAGAAATTAAGTACACTGAAGGCAATTTTGTGAGTTCCATTCCGCAAGACAACAGATGGTCTTGAACCAGCCAAGGATACATAGGAAACAAGTTCAGGGTACAGAGTATAAACCATAATTTATGAATTACCAATGAGACAAAATATCTGGTTGACATTCTACCTATGAATATAATCTTTCCAAATAATCAAAGAAATGCCGGAGGAAAATCCAAGTGCATGTTGAAAATGTATAATTATGTTCAAAGAAATTCAATTTTATTTAGTTACCTTTTGGATTTTTCAAATGTTTCAGCTGAAGGCTATGTACATGTGTCCCAACATGTATACTACTGTACTACTGTAGTTCCATGCACACCACCAGCAACACATAACATAGATTTGTGTATTGAGCAAAATTCTGCCTCTCTAATTATTTCTACTTTAGAAGCTATTTTAGCTGTGAAAAATTATTATATTATTTGGTCTGACTGGTCATCGGGATCATTGCAAACAATGGTTGTTCTGCAATCTCCACATTTTACAGCATTTGAAAAACCAGACAAATTACTAGATTAATATAAATTTCTAATTCTAAAACTCTGTAATAAGCGAAAGAGAAAGATGTGGTTAAATTGTCATGTTACAAAGAGAAGGAGTACATAAAATGGGAATGCCGATTGTAGTGTGATATAATATGAGGAAAAGAGGGCACTGTGGTCATGTAAAGGATAGGTCTGTACACAAATGAATGCAGAATAATAACCAATACTAAAAAGGGGAGAAGAATTTACTGTAGCCATCAATCACTGAAACGGAATGCTGAAAATTGGATTTTTCCAGGAATCTGCATAAGACATGAGGCTGTGAATGCACAATATGCACTGATAGGCAAACCCATTAGCTGTTAGCAGAGCTGATTAAGACACAAAACATGTTTTGATCATTGTGATTGTTTATATAAGGCATCTGTATGCAGGTGCTTTATAAAGACATCAAAGGAGCTACTTTACATCAAAATCAGATACTTTGTTCACCCATGTCATCTGTCTATCTTCCAAATGGTGGATGTCTTGTGTATAGGGCAGGAGCATGCTGATTCCTTTCCACCTAGGATTTTTTTGAGGGGGAGATGCTGCTGGAATTACCAGGATAATTGAACCATTTTCTCTTCTTCGTTTGCCAGATGGATGGTGCACACATAGAAATTGCAAGCCATTGGGCCATTGCTGGCGCGTTAGATTACGCTGAAAGGTAGCAATGTAATGAATCAAACAGTAGAGACCTTCAGATTTCTAGGTTCTATCATATCTCAAGACCTAAAATGGTCACCTAACATCAAAAACATCATCAAAAAAGCACAACAAAGAATGTTCTTTCTGGGCCAACTCAGGAAGCTCAATCTGCCCAAGGAGGTGCTGATATAGTTTTACAGAGGAATTATTAATTTTGTCCTCTTCACCTCTGTAATTGTCTGGTTTGGTTCTGCAACCCAGCAAGACAGACACAGACTTCAGAAGATAATCAGAACTGCAGAAAAAAATAATTACTGCCAACCTGCCTTTCATTGAGGACCTGTGAAAAATATTTACTGACCCCTTGCATTCTGGATATAAATTGTTTCAACTCCTACCCTCAAAATGACGCTATAGAGCACTGCACATCAAGACAACTAGACACAAGAACAGTTTTTTCCCAAACACCACCACTCTGCTAACTAAATAATTCCCTCAACACTGTCAAAATATCCACTAAGGCTGCATTACTGTTAATTAATCTTCTCATTGTTCCTATCACCCATCTCCTCTCACTTATGACTGCATGACTATAACTTTGTAGCTTGTATCCTTACAATATTAATATTGATTGTTTCCTGATTGCTTATTTGTACTCTATGAGAATTATTAAGCGTTGTACCTCATGATTCTTGACAAATGTATCTTTTCTTTTATGAACACTGGGAGCATATGCTCCAAAGACAAATTCCTTGTGTGTCCAATCATACTTGGCCAATAAAGAATTCTCATTCTCATTCTTAAAAACAGACATTCATTTCAAGTCAAAAGGAAGTGATAACAGCACTACTGGATAAGAAGCCCTCCTTGAGCAAAGTTGACTGAGGTCAATTCAGCAGCTGCAGCCTCCCCAGCAACAGGATTATCCCATGTGCTGCCAAACTATGCAACAGTTCAGTAGGTCATTTCATTTCCTGGGTCAACCAAGGATACTCTACTGCTAAGATGCTGAAGACAAAAGCTCAAACAATGAGTTTTGGAAATGAAGCCCAATATTCATAAGGCACCATGACTTGCTGGTGTCTTTGAGAAAGAAAAGAAGAGATTTGGCCATTTTCATCAAAGCAAGTGGAGAAGCATCCTTTGTCATGGAAAGTGGTGCACCTGATTCTTGGGATAGACCATTCCTATACATTCCCTCACTTCTTCCCAACTAGGGCAAAGATTGTGTGATCCTGTTAGTTGAATGATTCAAAACTGGAATATCTATGGCTGGCTGCATTACTCACAGATGTCTGGACCACAAATGTGTCCTACAGCCATGAATGTGGCAGTGAAGTTATAGACATTACCCTGTACTTTTGTCTGAGGAGCTCTGTTTATGCTGTATCTTTCTCTTGTCATGGGATTTCTATGGGCTTTTAAGCTTGGTTTTAAAAGAACCTGGGAAGATTAATGTTATGAAAATCATCAACAGTTTCACACAAGATACCAAGGGCAACACTCAGTTTAGTTGGTAGTGTTCCTTTAGAGATTCTAACCATTGTTTGCTTAGTTTAACAGGAATCCTACAGTATAACAGAGAGGGAAAACCTGTAGTTAGTTCAGATAAGAGTCCAGCCTATCAGTAGAACCTGCTAGGGCCTTTCCAAAGCTACAGGTGCTGATTTAACAGCTGCGATCTAAGATACTTGATTCAAATTCTGAATAGAAGTGGATCTTATTTAGTGGCCCTGGGGGAATTAAACTAGAAAACGATTTCTATTACTTGTGCAGATAGAAAGTATGTTTCAGTACCAAGGGACTATTTGCTCACTCTATAGTCCAACAATCTGTGCTAACATATGAAGATAGGCTGCTCTCATATTGGAAGGAAATGCAAACTATGCTGTCAGCTAAAAAATTCTGATTAATTGTATTTTAGATAATGTCCATGAAGCATGGCCTTCTCTTTAACATCAGAGGTTCTAGTTCATGTTGCACATAGAAAGCCAGTGGAAAATTGGCCTCCTTGTTCAGCTATGAAGCTGCAAATATTCCTCTATGCCAATATGATGGAGGAATTTCTAGTTGCTGCTTGCCAGCCCAGGAATAAAAGTGGGAGATTCTAACATTTTTGTATTTCCTATTTTACCCATCACAAATTCTACTTGGCTCCGTTTCTGTGTTGGCATATGTATTCTTTTAAAAAATGTCTATGTGGATACTAACAGAAATGTGTGTAGACTTCTTTAATGTGAGGATATATTTGAAAACACATGGTGGCATGTGTGCCTAATTGTGCATTGTTCTAAGTTGTGAAGTATAAAATATATGAAATTGTGAAAAGGGATTGAATATGAAAAATATGCCATTTCCTGGATAAGCCTGCCTTTAATGCCCATTAGTGATGGGCAAACCCAACGGTGTTCAGGTTTGGCAATTTCGGATGAAGTTTATGCAAAATTCGGCTGAACCCGAACCAAACCCGAACCTGAATGGGGAATCCCACCAAGAGATTCTGGGGGTGGAGCTTTGATGTCACGTATACCGGCAGGTTGCTAAGGACACCAAGGTAATCACCATGGAATCCAGGAAGTGATCACCTTGGCATCCTTAGCAACCTGCCGGTGATGTCAAGGCTTCGCCTCCAGAATCTCTTCACGGGAGGGATTCCCCAGTTCCTTCAAAGGGAGGTCTTCACGTAAAAATAAACATTGTTATTTTTACGAAAAAGGACGCCGCAGCAACGCTGCAAGCAAAGGGCAGTCCTTTCACGTAAAAATAAACATGTTTATTTTTACGTGAAAGGACCGCCCTTTGCTTGCAGCGCCGCTGCAGTGTCCTTTCACATAAAAATAAATCTAATACAAATACAAATCTAATAAGTTGTTGTTGTTGTTATTATTATTATTATTGTTATTATTATTACTATTATTGTTGTTATTGTTATTGTTGTTGTTGTTGTTATTATGTCAATACAACACAGCAAATTAGATCACTATGCTGGATTTCGTATTTCATCACCAGTCAGGCGCTTCCCAAGCACCTAGGACTGCATGATGTACCGGCGAATTATGTTTGCCGATCCCAGTAAAGTGGCCTTTTACAATTGACAGATGGAGATTTTGTCAATTCCGATGGTTTTCAAATGTCCACTGAGATCCTTTGGCACTGCGCCCAGCGTGCCAAGTACCACTGGGACCACTTTCACTGGCTTATGCCAGAGTCATTGCAGCTCGATTTTTAGATCTTTGTATTTCACTAATTTCTCTAGCTGCTTCTCCTCAATTCTGTTGTCCCCTGGGATTGCGATGTCGATGATCCATACTTTCTTTTTCTCCACAATCAGGATGTCTGGTGTGTTATGCTTCAGAATTCGGTCAGTCTGAAGTTGGAAGTCCCACAGTAGTTTTGCTTGCTCACTTTCAATCACTTTTTCAGGCTTATGATCCCACCAGTTCTTTGCCACTGGTAAATGGTAGTTCCGGCATAAGTTCCAGTGGATCATCTGTGCCACAGCATCATGTCTATCTTGTAGTCAGTCTGTGCAATCTTTTTGCAGCAGCTGAGTATGTGATCGATTGTTTTATCTGTTTCTTTACAGAGTCAGCACTTTGGATCGTCTGTTGATTTTTCAATTCTGGCTTTGACAGCATTTGTTCTAATGGCCTGTTCTTGTGCTGTCTCCTTTTTGAGTGTTCCACTTGTAAGCCATGACCAGGTCTTTTCTTTATCCACTTTGCCTTCAATCTTCTCCAAGAATAATAATAATAATAATAATAATAATAATAATAATAATAATAATAATAATAATTATTATTATTATTATTATTATTATTATATAAGTCTAAGTACTCTCGCTATTGATCCCATGACTTGAGGAAGAAGGTTTTGCATGACCAGCAGCTGCCTTGTAAAGGGTCAGATTGGGCATGCTTTGTCAGTAGCAGAAGGAAGACGATGATGAAGGCGAGCTGGGGGACCGCATATCACAGGAGCCATGGAGTGAGTGCAAGAGGCCAAAAAGGCAGAAATGAGGGGTGAGATACACAAATGGAGATTATGAATGCCCACCAGCATTAATGTGATCATTAATTTTGGTGGGCTGCAATCCAGTGGCCCTAACTTTGAGGACTGACTTTAGGTACCTTTGGTTCAGTGTCATCATAACTTCAAAGGGTACCTGGACAAATGGTCAAAAGGTTGGGGCAAGATTTACCTGTTTATTAAGTGACCATACTCCCTTTCTTCCCTATCATATGAAAAGTGTTGAGGATTATGAAAGTTCTTTTGGTATAGAGTTCTTAACAAAGTCCTCTGGAGTGCAACCATTTGATTGCACAGTATAGTAACTGTCTGATTCATTTTTCTGTGGTGTCCTGATTGGATGAAGAAGAAGAAAAGAGGGCTGGCTTGATGTAGAGGAAATACTTTATCGTGTTCTCAAATTGCACAAATCTGAGCAATCTCTGTTGAAGCTGAATCAATCTGGCAGCCCCTTTGAGATTAAGTTAGAAGTCAAATTAAGCATCTGGCCCCAAAATTGGATAATACAGATTTTGCTTGTTAAGGTCCTTCAGTAAGCAAAAGATAAATGTCTCCAGTGTAATTAAAGAATGACTGTACCCAAGTTCATTAGCATGGCTCCAATTACCAGCAGCTCTTTTTCTGTGTTTTTCCCCATATATGGCTAGTTGACTTCTGTCTTAAGAATAGCTTAGTGTGTGATCCTCCTAAGACTTCAGCCTGTTGCTAATTGCAACAGATGACATGACTGGAACTCTTTTGCTGAAATGAAATTGAGCTAAAACTCTGCTCTTGGCTTATTTGCACAGATGCTATTCCCAGAAATGCTATAAGGCCGGCTGTGGTAGACATCTCCAAGACTTAGTTTTCCTCTCATGTCAAATAAATCTTTGACATTTGTTCACTAATAAGATAAATGGAGGCAGGTGCTTTGGGATTAGTACTTCAAAATATATATCTCAGTAGCAATTAGCAATTCAACCGCCTTCATAGCAAGGGGTTAAATTTGCAGTTGGCAAAAAAAAAAAGGTCTATCACTGCATATGTCTGAAGACATATATAGCTCCACCAATGTAGGTGCTAATGATTGATAGGTCTTACCAGCTGAGGATACGCCCCAACTGATTTTTTTTCAAAAGCGACTAATTTAAAACATTATAAAGTTAGCCACTAAACATATGGGTGGCTTGGCTGTTCACGGATAGGTATTAGATGACTAAAAAGTAAGTGGACAACCTAATTGCCATGACTGATAGTTAGCTGAAACTACCAGCTGCTGCCATGGTGGAGTGGAAATTATGGAAAATCCATCACAGGCATTGATTTCATTGATAGCCAGCTGTGCCACCCACATGGCCAGTTCTATTTCACAGTAGTGCCACCACCCTGACCAAACAGATGGACATAGCAATGTCTTCCATGTCTACCATTCTGAAATTCTACATGGCTCAGAAGTGTGTGAATTGGGCAGCCATATACACTTGTTTCATAAATAAATACCATCAGTGGAAGAGCTTCGGGCTGGCCATTGGGAGAAACAAAATGTCATATTTTAAACTGAGAATACCACTAGTCTTTCCAGCATTTAAAGACCATGTTTCAAATGTTCTCTTATGCATCTAAACAATGAGAAGGAAACATCCTGCAGCTTGTATTTCTTTCCAATTTGTTTCTTTAAAAAGTGTGTGTGTGTGTGGGGGGGGGTATATTTGAAGCCATTGAATATTGCCCATTGCTAAGATCTTTGGTCAAAATTACATCTTACATGTGATCCCATATTTATTTATTATTTGTATTTATAGGCTGCTCACTCCAAAAAGCACTCAGGGTGGCTAATAATAATCATGCAACTATCAAAGAACAATAGCAATAAAATCAGCAATACCAATAAAAACGATGCTATCCTACAAAACCATTCATTCTTGCAGTCACTCCTAATTCCAGACCTGCTGGAAAAGCTGAGTCTTAACGGCTTTCCAAAACACCGGTGGGGTGGAGATAGTGCCACTTTCTGGGGGCAGTTGATTCGAAAGAGTCAGAGCCACCACAGAGAAGGCTCTTCCCTGAGGCCCCACCAACCAACATTGTTTGGTGGATGAAAGGCCAACTCTGTGGGACCTTACTGGCCACAGTGAGGTATGAAGGAGGAGGTGGACTGTAAATAGTCTGACCCTGAGCCATTTAGGGCTTTAAAAATAATACCAACACCTTGAATTGCGTTTGGAGACCGACTGGCAATCAATGCAGCTCATATAAGGTTGGAATAATACGGGCATAACTTGGCACCCAATTTGCTCTTTGAAAGAAAATGCAGGGCATCCTGCATAAGCCACGCCCACAGTGTGGTAGTAAAAATTTTGGTAGCCCTTCACTACACCCAACTCAACTGGACCCTGGATAGCTCTCCTCAATATTTAGATTAAGACTATATTCTTTACAGAGGAATCCATGGATGAATTTAGATTATGATATCATGGAGCAGGTTTATATAATCCAGCCTCACCAACCCCAGTTATTAATGACTTGGGAACCCCAAAATAATATTCAGTACCTTTTAGATTGGATGCTGCTTTTGCACTGAGGGTAGTAATTAATCCATAGACTATTCAGTTACTGTGGATTTATCTACCACGTCTGCTGGAAGTTTGTTCCAAGTAGATCCTTGGAACAAACTTCCAGAAGACGTGGTAGATAAATCCACAGTAACTGAATTTAAACATGCCAATAGTATAAGGGCAGACTAGATGGACCATGGGGACTTTTTCTGCCGTCAGACTTTTATGTTTCTATGTATTAAAACCAATGAGAACTTTACCATTAACTTGAATGGGTTATGTTTGAATTAAAAGATTAACTTGGATTCTGTGCCTCCATAGTATTATTATTTTAGTATCACATTCCAGCGGTTCAGAGGTATGATTGTAGAAAGAGAGCAAAAAAAGAAATATTTGTACTTGTTTGTTGTATGTCTCTTTTGTTTTTTGAGTACTTATTCTAAAAAAATTAAACAATAAAGAAAGAAACATTTTTACCTCAAGATATTTCCCCCTCCCTTTAAGACCCCTTTTTATTTTTTAAAGGAGGAGAGCCTGAGTGCAGAAGTTCATGGCTAACACATACCAGTCCTGCTTGTCCTCCACAATACATTCCACCGGTATCTAAGCACTCCCTTTTCAAAGTCACCTGGTCCATCAATTTGCAGGATATATTCTTTAAATGACCTGCTCCCATCTTTCCTCCATGATATTTTGAAATATAAAATAATTAAGCAAGGCTAAGAGAGGAGGGGAGAGGGGGGGGGGAGAGAATGAGAGAGAATGAGAGAAATAATAATAATAATAATAATAATAATCCTTCCTACTCATTTCCTCTGGCAGGGAAGAGGTGGGATTGACTCCAGACCAGACCTAAAGCTTTAATGTACTGGTATGTTAAGTCTCTGTCAAAGTTAAATTTGTACCATTACAAGATTTGAAATCATCCCTTAGCAAATATTTCACAGCAGGCGTGGGGACAGGAAATTAAACATATCCTGGAGTTCCTTCATTTTTCACTTTGTCTTTTCTAAACATTGCAACCTCTGTGTAATGTGGAGACAATGTGCAACTTTTAAAAAAGGGCTATATTGAGATTTATGTCTCCTTTTTGAACTAAATGCTGTAGAAAACCAGGGCTCCAGTACCGTTGTGCTAAGGATTATGTCATGAGTCATTTCCAGCAGTTCAGCTTTCTTCACCTCCGTAGCATATTAATGGCATCAGATCATTCTAAAAGCAGATTGTTATACCTCCCAGAGCTCCCTATTACTGTAAACCCACAGGATAGTTTCCTGCCTTTTTGAGGCAGCAAAGATTGAGACATTGTCATGTATGCTCTACAACAGGTTTTTAACTGAAGATCCCTCACCTAACCTTTCCCCAATCAAAGCATGAAAATCTAATTTCCTCTCCCTCCTGAATATTGAAAGCATCTCATAGCACCTACTTCTGCCCAAGAACAATGAGTTCCTTTGAAAAGTACTGTAGTATATTTTTCTGGAGACTCCAAACTTTAGAGAAAACAACAATATCGCAAATAGTTCTTCAAATCACTGACCCTATTGATGGGTCCATAATTGGATGACTATAGTCAAAAATATATGTATCTATGTGAGTGGAGAATGAGAAGATCCAATAAATTAGAATTCTGTTCAGGATAGCATGAGGTGCGTACAAGTCTTAAAACTTCAGAAAATCCATCCCAAATTCAGGGTATTTCTTAGCATCTCAGTTAATATAGAAAGGGCTTACTAAATGTACAAAATTGTAAAGGATTAAGTGGAAAAACTAAACAGTTTGACATAATTAAGAGCCGGGGTGGCGCAGCAGGTAGAGTGCTGTACTGCAGGCCACTGAAGCTGACTGTAGATCTGAAGGTCAGCAGTTCAAATCTCATCACCGGCTCAAGGTTGACTCAGCCTTCCATCCTTCCAAGGTGGGTAAAATGAGGACCCAGATTGTGGGGGCAATATGCTGGCTCTGTTAATATTAAGAAGTGCTATTTCTAACATGTTGTAAGCCGCCCTGAGTCTAAGGAGAAGGGCAGCCTAAAAATTGAATGAATGAATGATTGAATGAATGAATGAATATTTGCACTACTGTATTGCATAAACTCAAGATTGCAACAATCTCTTTCTCCTCCACTTTCTCTTTCTGTTACATATACACACACACACATACACTCACACACTTCTATTTATCAACTATAGGCAATAGCCCCTTAATCCACAAATGAGCATGGATTTCTGCACATGTGTTTATATTCAGTTCTTTTAGCTGTCAACTTGATAAACTAGCGGCTACTGAATGGAATCACTTTCTGAGAGGTGAGAAAGGATACACCTCTTTAGTCCCATTGATCCCCTAATTCAAGGTGTTAGGTTGTATTGTGTGCAACCAAAAGCATCAATGTAGCCCTCAAATCCTTGAATGTGCCCTGAGAAGACTCTTTAAAAACTATAACATTTGCTAGAGAGAGGAACGTACCATCTACCCAATAAGTAATTTATTAAATTATTCCCCAAGCACAACATTGTAATTATCACTGGGTAGGTATTTGAAGTATATATATATTTAAAAATATACTACCCAAGAAGTAATATAGTAATTATATTTAAATCATGCAATGTCATTTTAATTACATTTGAATAAAATTAATTCAAAATCCATTTTTGGTTCTGGCCACATTTACTTCTTCGTCCTGTGTAATCCTGAATCTATTTTTTGGAAAGCAGGCACCGCAATGGACAAATGTGGATGTCAGCCGAATTTGAGAATAACCAAATGAGTTCACTATCCTTGTCATACCCGAATAGGCTTTGTGTTAGAATACAGTCGACCATATTCCTTTGTAAGCCTGTGAACAGACTTTCGAAGAAGGTTTTCAGATGTTCCTGATCTTTTCATTGATTATTCTCAAATTAGCTTTCAAGGGCCTGGATGAAGTTGGAATTGATTCAATCAGCAAAGTTAGGACATTAAGACAGCGTCCAGAAAAGGCAATGCATTCTTTATATTTTAGGATCAAAGGTTGATGTGTTGTTAAAACAATAACTTAAATTATTCCCCCAGCACATCATTGTAGTTATCACTGGGTAGGTATTTGAAGTATATATTTTTTTAAAAATATACTTTTTCATTTAAAAATTCTCATTTACTTTAAAGAAGACTATTTAAGGAACGGCAGTATTTTTGCACTAATGAGGGATAAGCCTTCCTGTATAGGAACTGAGAGGCAAAACTTCTGTAAAATTACATCAGTGAACAGATGGCATGTGGTGACTACATTGGAAAAGAAAACTGTCCATTCTAAATAGAAAATATCCCAACTTAAAAGAACGTTTTCATTTTATTACCAATCGGTGTCCACAGCATCCCAGTTCCAGAGCTTCTTGTGTGATTTTAATTTTTATGTTATTAAAAATAGAAAAGAGTAGGTTTAAGGAAATGTGCACATTATATGTGATATTTTCAATGCCTGCCAGGAAATTCTAAACACCAGCAGGGACAGTTGCATCCCTGAATGTATTTTTGTATAATGCTGATTCTACAAATTATTTTAAACCCGCTAAATTACCAGTATATGTGCTTACAAAGTCTTCCTTCTTAATATATCAAAGAGCATTGCCTTGTGCAACTTTCTAATGATTGGGCCACCAGATAGTTACCTCTTGCAGCTCATTACCAGTAGATAAGAACATTAATTCCTTTGCTCAACATATTCAGAATCATCAGTTTTGGTCACATCCTGCCAATGAGAAAAAATAGCAGCTGGGGAAGAAGTGTGAGATTGCCCCGGAAGCGGAGTAAAGACGCTGAGACATTGTGTGGATTAAATAAAGGGTCACTTTATTAAAATTAACATAAATTTAAATAACGTAACTTTAAATACGTAAATTTAAATATTTAAATTCAAATATTACTAAGGACCTGCAGAGGCCAAAACTAACGGGGCGGAAATTCCTGCCAGAACCTTCCTCGGCAACATTGGGCCTAACTCCTTGCTGAACCAGGTAAAGGTAGCCACCTTCACCTGGATCTGAGTCACGCCCATTTGGCCTGTAAGAGGAGCTCACTCTCCAATCCCCCAAGGGAAATTGGATCCGGTGAGTCCCATGGGCATCCTCTCTCCAATCCCCGATGTTGTTCTAACCTCTAGTTCCTGGAGAGAGGTGGTCCATCACCCTTTTAAAAGAGGTGGTCTATCACCCTTTTAAAAGATGCCCAAAGGAGCATGCACAGTCGCTTCTACTGCCCATTTCCGCCCCTCACCTGCCAACTCCAGTGACCAAAGGGAAGCCTAGATCTAACATCTATGTGCACCACACCCCCTAACCATTCCATCCATACTGTCAGTGTGGAATAGACAAAAAACCTGCCACCTCTAAAGGGGAGGCCGCAAAAAATTCCTATTCGGCCCCGAAGCAACCTCCTAGAGACACACTGTTGATAGCGGAGGGCGGGCGGGTGTTCGCGGTTCTTCCCCCAGCCAAGGAGGAGGTCCTGTTCAGATAGCCCTTAAATAGGGTGATCTAGGACCTCCCCTTGGCCCAGCAAGCAGCAGGGCTTTGTGGAGCCAATGCAGCATCCCCCTGCTCCGGGGGCAATTTCAGCGGTTTAAGCCGCCGGCCGTGCATTTGTCCCCTTATTTTAAAAAAAGAAGCAGAACCCATCTTTACATGCAAAGCTTGTTAATCCCATTCCTGGTCTATCTAAGTCAGGGTTGCAAAGTTGGTTCTTCTATGATGTGTGGACTTCAACTCCCAGAATTCCTGAGCTAGCATGATTGCCTCAGGAATTCTGGGAGTTGAAGTCCACAAGGCATTGAAGAGCCATCTTTGCCTACCCTTGATCTAGGTGAACAGATAGCATTGTGTCTGAAACTCTAAAGAATTGCTACTAGTCTGTGCAGACAATAATGAGCTAGATGGGCTAATGGGCTGATGACACCCATTGCTTGTATGGAATAGATCTTTCTGTTCATGCTTCCTTTCTTCATGGGGATAATGTAACGTGTAACATCTCTTCTAAAACAGATGTACTATTGTGAATTAAATCACTGATGGCCCTGAAGTATGTTTAGGGTGTAATATGATCACCATTTATAACTTAGTAGTTAACAAGTACTTTAACGCATACGAAATTATGGTTATTCACTGACACTGAACCGACATGAATATTGTATATGCTTGGTTTCTAGTAATTAGGATGTCTTTGTTGATGCACTCTAACTTTTACCATACTTTTGTTGTGGTTCCCAGCAAAAAATGAGCACTTTTATATATAAATAACTTATGTATCTCATGACAAAATTATCATACATTAAAACAATCCAAAATGGATATCTCTTTGTTCTGCCTGTAAAAGCAACTGAGTTACTGAATACAAGAGAGGGGTTCTTCTCTCTCTGACCCTAAATTCTATAGGATTATATACCCATGGGAATTAGTTCTGGTGCCCGCATTCATGTGACCTTATACTTTTAATGCTACTTAGTTTAAGCCTCTCAGCATATTTAGGTTTAAGGCTATGTCACTCTGTGGAATCTTAGGGGTCATCTACACTGCACCCTTAAAATGTTTTTGTCCTGTGCTCCTGTCAATTTCACTTTAAGTTAGTTTAAGAAAATCCTGTCCAGACAAGATGCTTTGAGGTAATAAAATTACCTCAAATGACTGGACAAGTGATGAATCAGTGCATTGCTGGACCTATTTAAAAAACAAACAGACAAAAAGAATCCAGTGAAATTACCTCAGATGACTGGATAAGCAATGAAACTGTGCACTGCTGGACTTACTTAGGAAAAAATGGTGGAAAAGTAAGTCGCTCAGGAAAGCAAAATAATATTTTTTTAAAAAACAACATCTGCCTGTCTTCAAATCAGCAAAGTTCTGTATACCAAGCAAGCATGATATCCACTGCATTGTTACAGATATCTCTATGACAGTAATGGCGGGCCTTTTTTTCCTCGGGTGCCGAAAGAGCGTGGGTGTGCACTATCGCACATGCACGAGTGCCCATATTCATAATTCAATGCCTGGTGAAGGCGAAACAGCTTCCCCTGACCCCCAGAGGCCCTCTGGAGGCCGAAAATGTTGGCCTGTTTCCCAACTTCTGGTGGACCCAGTGAGCTCATGTTTCACTTCCCCAGGCTCTAAAGGTTTCCCTGGAGCCAGAGAAGGATAAAAGTGCCCTCCCCCATCCCCCCGGAGGCTCTCTGGAAACCACAAATGCCCTCCCAGAGCCTCTGTGTGAGCCAAAAATCAGTGGGCTGGCACAAACATGGACACTGGAGCTGAGCTAGGGCAATGGCTCATGTGCCAGCAGATTTGGCTCCGTGTGCCACCTGTGGCACCCATGCCATAGGTTCTCCATCACTGCTCTATGACATGGTTATCCAACCTTTTGGCTAGTCTGGACTGCAAAGGAATTGTCTTGAATCACATATGATGTGTGTGTGTGTGTGTGTGTGTGTGTGTGTGTGTGTGTGTGTGTGTGTGAATATATGGGCCAAAGGTTAGACATGCCTGCTCTAAAAGATATTTAGCCTAGTGAATGCATTGACAACCTGGTCTACCTAAATATGGGATGGAGCATATTGCTTCCTCTTTCGCCTTTCAGCTCCAATCCAGGAGCTTTTACAGGCAGTCACTTCCATTACAAACTATTTTGTGTTAAATTTCAATTTACCAACAAAGAAATAACTAGTACAGTGATACCTCGTCTTACAAACACCTCTTCATATGAACTTTTCATGATACAAATCCAGTGTTTAAGATTTTTTTGCCTCTTCTTCCGAGCTATTTTCACCTTACGAACCTGATCTGCCACTGCTGGGATGCCCCGCCTATGGACTTCCATTGCCAGCCGAAGCACTGGGTTTACCCTGAGCCTCCCCTCACTGGGAATCCCCGCCTCCAGACTTCCATTGCCAACCAAAGCACCCGTTCTTGCAGTGCTGGGATTTCCCTGAGCCTCCCCTCACTGGGAAACCCCACCTCTGGACTTCCGTTGCCAGCCGAAGCACCCATTCTTGCAGTGCTGGGATTTTCCTGAGGCTCCCCTTCCTGGGATCCCCTCATTTTTGCTGGCGCTGCTTTGAATCCCAGCGAGGGGAGACTCAGGGAAATCCCAGCAATGCAAGAACGCACGCTTTGGCTGGCAATGGAAGTCTGGAGGCGGGGATTCCCAGCGGCGCAAGGCAAAAGGGGTGACTTTGGGGATGGGGTTGCATGCATTATTTGCTTTTACATTGATTCCTATGGGGAAAATTGCTTCATCTTACGAACTTTTCTACTTATCTACTTTTCTACGAATTAAGTTCATAAGAAGAGGTACCACTGTATAGCTATTTCAAGTTGTTTATCTCATCAGCTAGCCATACCTTTCTGGGATTTGAACCCAGGCCCCTTGCATATCATGCAGATGGGCTCTCCTCACATTGCCTGTACCAGAAAGAAGATTAAGTATTTTTCCAGTGAGACTGGTCTGTCAGAGCAACCTGGTCTACCCAAATATGGGATGGAGCACATTGCTTCCTCTTTCCACATTGACTCAGTTGTGGAGTTATTATTTTTCTTGAAAATTGCCAGTCACAAAATACAAGGATTGGTATAAGAAAAAGGCAAAATGGACAGCAGTGCTTGAGGAACAGAAGTGGAAAAATGGTATTCAACTTAAAAGAGGAGCAGGACCACGGACCTAGAAATTGCTTTTGAGGTGGTAAGCAACAAGCAGATTTGTCTATTCCTGTCAACCAAAAATGGTTGCTGGCCC
This sequence comes from Erythrolamprus reginae, assembly GCF_031021105.1. Classification (NCBI taxonomy): domain Eukaryota; kingdom Metazoa; phylum Chordata; class Lepidosauria; order Squamata; family Dipsadidae; genus Erythrolamprus; species Erythrolamprus reginae. The sequence continues at coordinate 151,084,750 of NC_091950.1, read as the reverse complement.
ATATTGACAGAGGAGTAACCTGGCAATGGTGATACAACTTTAATATTTGCTATCCCAAACCCTGAGCAACTACAAAAACAAGTAAATAAACTTAATTTTGCCCCACTGTTGAAGCTTCCTTTATTTGGCAGTGAGAAAATGTATTGGGAAAGCTGTTGTCGTTTAGATAAAACTATTATTGGAAAAAAAACCTGAGTCATGGGAATTTATAGCAATGTCTTAAGCTCTTGAATTTATTGTGGCTTGATCCTTCCCTGGGCATACCACGCATTGCCCTCTAAATAATCTGTTGCAGATTTTAACATTTTTTTCCTCTCATTTAGTTTCTCTGCTTGGCCTCTATTTTATAATCAAGACCTTCCTTTTGACTACATAGAGAATATGAACACACATAAGAGCAAAGAAGTCTTTATTTTGCCAACAAAAAGTGATAATCATGATCATTGGGGGAGATTTGAATGAGATGAACCAAATTAATACTTAACGAAAACCTTTTGGGGGGGATGCTGCTCTGAAACAATATTAAGGTTAGTCTGTTTTCCCACAAATAAAATAACAAAAAAAATATAAATTCTGTAATGGATTAATGAAAGACGGGAAATCGATGTTATTAGAGTGACTCAGTGACAGCTGAAACTTTCACTGAATTTGGCAGCTGGAGTAATATTTTGTATATGTGTGTGTGTGTGTGAAAGAAGAAAACTTTGGTTAATGAACAGTAAACTCATTGGTAACATGGCAAGCTGGCTTTTTTCAAAGCAGGTAATTGGTCCACCTGACCAATTACCTACTGAGTTGTGGGGCAGTATTTCATGCTTCTGCATCTAACTTCTTCCAGTCAACTGACACTCTTCTGTGATTGAATGGAGAACATCCAGCAAGCAATAAACTGTATACTCCCATACTCTACATTCTACAGAAATGGAAACTCTCTATGGCGAAGCTATGGATTTAGGCCACAAGTTAACAGAAATAACAGAGTTAGAGGTCTTCTACTCGACCCCACTGTTCAAACAGGATGCCCTATACCATTTCAGACTAATAGTTGTCCAATCTCTTCTTGGAAGAGCAGTTATTTGGGGTGAGGGATGCCTCCAGAAATTTGATGAGTCTCTTGGTGGTCAACAGTATGGAGTTTCCAACCCCATCTCTTAATAAAATGTTAGGCGAAATAGCAATAGCACTTACAGTGGTTCTCAATCTTTCTAATGCCACAACCCCTTAATACATTTCCCGGTGTTGTGGTGACTCCCAACCATAATTCAGAGGGGCACCCCTACTGTAAACGCCTGATTGGTCAGATTGTATGTTCCAAGAATAGAAGCTTTAGATCCTAACACCATGGGAAATTTGTCTTTTCCCATGGTCTTAGGCGACCCCCATGAAACAATCATTAGACCCCCAAAGGGGTCCCGACCCCCAGGTTGAGAACTACTGATTCACAGTGATTTACCACCCACTCTAAGCAGTTTACAGAGTCAGCATATTGCCCCCAACACTATGGGTCCTCATTTTACCGACCCCGGAAGGATGGAAGGCTGAGTCAACCTTGAACCTTTCAGGATTGAAGGAATCGAACTCCTGACAATGTGAGTAAAGTTAGTCTACAATGCTATAATTCTAACCACTGTGTTATCACAGTTCTGAAAGCATTTTGCTGTGAAAAGGGAGCTCAAATACCTCTCCTAGGGTAGTATCCAGAGAACAATTCTTCTTCCATTTGTTTCCTCTCCAACATTAACACTTCCTCCTCCTCCAACAATGCCACATTACTTTAGCCTTATGTCTTGGCTCAGCTTTTTGGATATTCTAGCTCTGCAATGTCTAATATTAACAGTGAGGATATTAGGGATTTTGCCTCCCTCCACCCAGTGATGATATATTGGTAGAGAAAGCATCCTTACTGATGTATGTTTATGTGTAGCAAGTTCTTCAGGTCTTTAAACTTACACTGAAATTATTATTTCCTGACCTTCAAAAAATGATTGCAGTTCTTCCCACCACCACCCTGAGATACTATAGTTTTGAAACAGACTGGTTAAAAATATTGATAGTAAAATGTTCTGGTTTTGAATTACTTAATTGCCACTTCTGAACTTCCTATCCCCCAAAATAAAAAGAAAGGTATCATCATTATACCATTATTCTCTTCCCCAGGGCATCTGGAACCCATCCTTCTAGTACCCACACATATGGTTGCCAGATTTCCTTTTTTAAAAAATGAAGTTGCTTTTATTTCAGTCAAAATTAGAAATCACAGCTCCACAGGAAGTAGCTGTACATGAGCAAATGTGATAGGTGGTGTTCGGTTTTTATTGATAAATGCGGGGAGGGACTGCTATTAAACTTCTCATAATAATTGTGGAGGGGGGCGAACACAGTGTTTCCATTGAGGCTTTGCGATCATACCTCATTTGGTGCTGCACAGCTTCAAACCCGTAGCATCGTCAAAATTAGGCAGCTGAGCTAATTTGTTTCTGACTTGGCTTCTGGTTAACATGAGTCACACAACTTCCCATTCTGCAAATTGCAATGTTGGAACGCTGGAAATTTTAGAGCAGGCTGGGGTTTGTTTTCCCATCAGTGGGAATGCTAGCCAATCCTTATCTCCCAATTCTTTGGATGTCAATTCACTCTCACTTGATAAGCCTCCATAATGTCATGGTAACCTTTCTCTGGGCTTAAACTGGGTAGAGTGGCAGTTTTGTAGATTATGACCAGTTTCCTTTCCTCACTTTAGAAACAAAGATAGTAGGGATGCCAATACTGGCTGTCTTCCACTGGTCAAATGGAGAGAGGAGTGGTCAGGAGTCCTTGGTTGTGCTGAGGACATTCAGAGGCAATTCAGAGATTTGCTTCTGAGCACTTGGAGAATGTTTGAGAAGTAGTGTCCATGCTTGGGTGCAATTGCCTTTAAGGAACTCCCCAATCTGCTTTTTCTATGTACATTTTGAAGAATTTTGGATATTAATAGTGTTTAACAATATTTCATTTGTAAGATTATTGTACTGGACCTTATTCAAGATGACAATGAGGGTGCTTACTACAAGGAGGTAGAGGGTTTGGTGCAGTGGTGGGATTAAAAAAAATTACTACTGGTTCTGTGGGTGTGGCTTGGTGGGTGTGGTGTAACTTGGTGGGTGTGGCTTGGTCGATGTTGCAAAGGAAGGATACTGTAAAATCTTCATTTCCTTCCCACTCCAGGGAAAAGTTACTGCAAAATCCTCATTTCCTCCCCATCACTCTGGAAGCAGAGAATAGATGGAGGTGGGGCCAGTCAGAGGTAGTATTTACTGGTTCTCCAAACTACTCAAAATTTCCATTACCAGTTCTCCAGGACTGGTCAGAACCTGCGGAATCCCACTTCTTGTTTGGTGAACTGGTGTAATAAAAGCAGCCTTGTTTTAAGCATTGAAAAACCAAAGAGATCATTGTCAATTTTAGAAAAGGCAGGCACAGCCACACTCCTCTGTGTATAAGTCGCTCAGACTCTGTTCTGGATTGAGCGGCATATAAATGCAATAATTAAATAAAATAAATAATTCCCTGCGGAGATGGTTAGCAGCATCAAATTTCTGGGTGTGCAGATAATAAGTAGGCTGGCTTGGTTGCTCAATAGTGATAGACTCTTGAAGTGGGCACAGCAGCACCTGCAATTTCTGTGTCGCATAAGAAAACTACATTTTCATTCCACTGTCCTTACCACTTTCCATAGAGGGACAATCAAGAGCATCCTATCATATTGCACAACAGTCTGGTTTGGAAGCATTACTGTTTCAGACAGGAAGGCAGTGCAGAGTGGTGAGAATGGCAGAAAAGATTATTGGCAGTTCACTTCCTTCTATCCAGGACCTGGCATAGAAATGATGATTGAGCAGGTTACACAGGATTGTCTGGGATGCTACACAGCCTCTTCACAACCTATTTTCCTTGCGAACTTCTGAGAGGAGGCTTTGTGGTATCTGAAGCCAGAACTTCCATATTCAGTCACAGTTTTGTTCCATGTGAACTTTCAAGCTTTACGTTATTTATTCCAGAAGGACAGAGATTGACATATGTATTTATATGTATGGGTGTGGGAATATACTGTACATGTGTGTTGTGGTTTGCTCTGGCCCAGCTCCTGCCCCAAGGACTGTGGATGTGGGGGAGACATCCACATGCTGCAAGCCTGTTTTGCCCCCGGTGGAATCTGATGATGAAGGCTCCTCTGACCAAGAAGACATGAGTGACAAGGAGGAGGAGAGTGTGGCAGACAGCTCAGAAGGAGATCAATTATTTAGCTCCTCCTTGGATTCAGAACAAGAGTTAATGATACAGCCACGCATGCGGAGAGCGATGCATAGGCAACAACAACTGAGAGATTATTATCAAAGAAAATGAGGCCACCTGTGGTTGGGTGGGGCTGTGGTAATTAGTGAGGCTGCTATAAATAGCAGCCTGTGGGTTTGGCCATTGTGGAGGATTATCTGATCCTTGTGTTTCGTGACTGCTTTACTGACTTTGACCTTTTGTGTGCTGATTTTCCCCCCTTTGAAACTAAACCAGAGCAAAGTGTGTTTCACTTTGTGAAAGAAGAAGGACTGTGAATTGCCTCACAGCTGCAATCTAAGTATCACAGAACTGATAAGGGACTTGTACAAATTACCAGTTTTTTTGGAGACAAGTGCTCTTTGCTATTCCAAAAGAGGGCTTAGTTTAAGTGACGTTTCATTATAAAGAACATTGTTTTGAATTTTCAAATGTGTGTGTGTCTGAAATTTGTACCTGTAAATTTTTGGGAAAAGTCTACCAGAGAGCCCGACAGAACACACGTGTATGTATATAATATGTGTATGTGTGTATATTATGTGTGCATACACTTTTGAGAGCAGGCAACAGAATTTCATTTTTAATATGTGCCAGAGTGCTGACAGGAAAAAAATGACAGTAAAGTTATCCTATCATTTTTTTTCTTTTTTCATTCTCTCTTAGCCCATTGTTCTGCATTCATCATCCTGATTTATCCATATTAATTCATTTAATATTAGTTTATTTCCAAACTAGGTATTTGGTTCAGCATATTTTTGATAATTGTTGGGGAGATTCGTCCTGATAATGGGGATGAGAGGGTGAATGTTCAATTGGGGATATCTAAGAAAACACAAGTGTTAATTGCGGCGCAGGCGGAGTAACAGTCGGACACAAAGGTGTGGGTATAAATAGGGTCACTTTTATTAAACAAAATTCAAATTAACTATTTAGCCAATTAAACCACGTGACCTGCAAAGTTGCATAAATCAAATGGGGGCGGAGTTAACTTTGCAACAAACTCACTTGAGCAACTCTAGGGCGAAAGCTCCTTGCCCGGGTGCAGGGTCAGGTAAAATTACACCTGCCCCCTGCCCAATGCTACGCCCCCACGGCGTGTGGGATGGATCGCCACTGGTCTCTGATACGCCACAGGCAGCGAGCCACAGGAGCGACCCCCTCCCCGAACCCAAGCCGGTCGAGCCCTGTAATCCGAGAAGGAGATCGCCCCTCACCTCAGTAGAGGTGCCCCTAAAGGAGATCACACAGTTGCTGCTTACGCCCATTTCCACCCCCTTTCGGCCGTCCCCCCCCCAGTGACCTTGAGGGGGGGGGCGCTAGTTGGTGAGACCACCCCCTAACCACACACTCCCACGCACAGAGTGGAGTAGGCGAAACAACAGCCACAATTCGGCCAATTCCTTGTGACTGCAAAAAATTCCTACTCGGCCCCACCGAGGGCGACCCATCATATGCACCCTGTAACAGAGGGAGGGTGGGCGGGTGTCCCGCGCCAGCGGGCAGGAGGCACTGCGCCACGAGGCAGCCCCTTTTGTAGGGCTGCCTCCCTCCTGCCCGGTTCACTGGGTGACCGAGCACCCAGGCGCTGCGCTGCGGCCCCCGGGGATGACGTGGGGTCCGCAGGCTCCGCCCCAACATGGCGGCCTCCTTCCCCGGCCCACGCCGCAACCCTCGCCAGCGGTGAGTCGCCAGCGGCATTGCGGCGCAGGCGGAGTAACAGTCGGACACAAAGGTGTGGGTATAAATAGGGTCACTTTTATTAAACAAAATTCAAATTAACTATTTAGCCAATTAAACCACGTGACCTGCAAAGGTGCATAAATCAAATGGGGGCGGAGTTAACTTTGCAACAAACTCACTTGAGCAACTCTAGGGCGAAAGCTCCTTGCCCGGGTGCAGGGTCAGGTAAAATTACACCTGCCCCCTGCCCAATGCTACGCCCCCACGGCGTGTGGGATGGCTCGCCACTGGTCTCTGATACGCCACAGGCAGCGAGCCACAGGAGCGACCCCCTCCCCGAACCCAAGCCGGTCGAGCCCTGTAATCCGAGAAGGAGATCGCCCCTCACCTCAGTAGAGGTGCCCCTAAAGGAGATCACACAGTTGCTGCTTACGCCCATTTCCGCCCCCTTTCGGCCACAGCAGGGGGTGAAATTATAAATTTATTCCCCCTGCTCCCCCCCCCTGCACATGAATGTGCAGGCACCTCTGCAGGTCCGCTATGAATTTGTCATTCCCCTCGTCTGTCAAATGTACCCCGACCCTTCTGAATAAAGCTAACTGTGATACTCTGAATGTTGGGGAGATCTATCACTCCACCCCCCCTCTGGAGTACCCATTCCTTCGCTGCCCTGTTGCCTCTCTACCTGGCATCCTCCACCACCTTGTGCTCTTGGCATACCACCGCACCTCCGATAATACATGGTATATCATGCGTGTGTCAGTCCACCTTTCCACATTCACCAGCAACAGGTGGTTGCCACCAGTGGGCCACACCAAACAATCTGGGTCCGGCCCCTCACTGCTCCCAACATCCACAACGGGAGAGGCCCATCATACGGAGACCTCCGAGCTCAAGCCCCTTCCACTGAAGCCCCAGTGACTCAGCAACTTCCACATTCCTGAAGACAATGTTGCAGCTGTACATCCAGCCGACCTGCCACGTAGTGGCCGCAGTTCGCTACTGTGGGCAAGGAAGGGCAACTCCATCGCACTTTGCGCGTAATAAAGTGGAGCAGGGCCAGGACCTAGAAAAACGATAAGAATAACAAGACAGTGTTAGCCACCCGCTCCCAAAAACGCTTGTACTCAGGCGCTCGAATCTACGCCATGAAAACCCACTGACTTCAATACGCCACCGTATTCGCTACTTTGCGGAGAACTCGCTGAAAACCGCAATCAGTATTGCTGAGGGAATACCACCCGATACCCCCAATCCTCCTAAAAACGGCCCCCACTGTTATTTGCTCAGTGGAGGCCAGTCTTATGGTACAAAGGGAACCATTCCCTGGCGTCCTCGCTGTACCTGGACTGGGTCCCTCACACCCAGGCCTCTGTCCTGTTAGCTACGCCTGGCCAGTGATCAATCCACCATCTGCGTTACTGGAGACTTCGAGCTCAACCAATGCGGTTGCCACAGCCTCCAAATGAACATCGATTTCCTGGCCCAGGGAACCGTACACGATCCACTACTGTGCGACCAGGACAGCACCTGGCATACCCCCGTGTCCCAAAGGCCATAGTTTTGGCTGTCGAGTGAAACGGCCTTGCCTCGCTAGGTGAGAAGCTGGGTCTCTCCCAATGCCGCTGCCCCTGGGACTGGGTAAGATATAGCGGCTTACTAATTCTCCCCCATCTGCGTCCTTTCCCTGGACCGTCCCTTGATCGCTCCCCCCGTCCTCAAATAGTCAGCCACCGGGTCTTTTGGTAGGAGAGCTAAGCCCCCCCTTGTTGCCCATACACGAGGGCGTGTAACCGTGCGGTCCCCACCTGCACTCCTTTGCTTGAGCGAAGGCGCCGCCCACCATTCTGGGTACCCTGTGCCCACGCCCATGCCATGTGGCTGCCAACCACCTGCCCCTGCGCACATACTCCCCGTTAACCGACCGGGCCTTCTGCTGCTGTCTCGCTTCCCCGCCACTACATCAGCTGTGCCACAGTCGCAGCCCCATGTTCCTGTATTCCTCTCAGGCAGTCACCATACTCTTCTTCCGCCTTAAAGTGCCTGGGAGACGCGCCAATGTGCTCCGTGGCCCTGGTCGCTCGCCCAGGGGGTAGAATAGGTGCGAGAAGTTTATGCAGTAAGCAAAGGCCCCTGCAAATGCCTTCTGCACCGTTAGCGCACGAATTGGCTTGACCAACATGACTTAGATCAATATAACCATAATTTTAATGGTAACATCCTGACACCCCCAACGTCGACATAGCTTGCGATAATAACCATTTATAAACAACCCCTCCCTGAAACAATTAGTATAATGCTTAATAACTCCTCTTAAGGTAAAATCCACTCAAGCGTGAATTTGATTCAGATGACCGCAAAACCTAGCATTCGTGCAAGCCCCCCCCATTCCAGGAAAGGACCACACCCTTGCTCTGAACGACTAAAGGGGCTGCGATAAACTAACTAATTCGTTTATTTATTCATTTATGCCATCGTCATGCCGCCCTTTTCCCTAGACCCATGACGGCTCACCACATGTCGGCCACAGCACGTTTCAAACAGAGCCAGGCTATTCCCCCACAATCCGGTTCCACATTGCTTACTTCTGAGTGGATTAACCAGAGATTAGGAGGGGGTCTGCAGGCTGTATTTATGACATTAATAGTGGCTCCCAGGTTTGTTGGCACAGAAAAAAGGCCTGCTACCAACTACACCCGTACTGTTATGGCCCTCAGTACAAATTGACATTTGAGAATGTGGCCAAATTCAGAACATTAGTAGTGAGGAGCCACCGACAGTCATGCCAACAGTGGTGATCTACCCCCCCCAGTGTCGAGGGCAGTATTGATGCTATCGCATAATGGAAGAAATGCTTCCCTGGCGTAATGTCTCCCTTACCAATACCTTGTTCTCCTTATGTTTCTTGTCCTGAATGGAACTGCCATAGCATACAACAAGTTCAGGGAATCCCAAATTATTGGCCCCCATTGCCTAAATGGCCCTCGCCAATTTAACTACCTCCCTATGTAATAAGGCCAACAAGGACCTCGTGTGGACCACTTGCCCCGGCCAAATTGGCCAATGATAGAAACATAAAGGATTGATGGCAGGAAAAAGACTCCAAGGTCCATCCAGTCTGCCTCCACACTACTCCCCGTACACTATCCTGCAATGGATATGCTCATCCCAGACACGTTCAAATTCAGCCACTGCAGATCCACTGCCCCTGTCTGCTGTACATTCATCCCAAGGATCAACCACTCTTTCGATAGAACCATAAAATAATAAATGACAATGACAACGATAACACACGAGGCACCCAATCGGGGCGTGCTCACAAATACGCTCCACTCTGCTAGAGACGTAAGCCTTTACAGTGAGCGACTGTGCCCAGGCTGCTTACTGTAAGGGTGTGTATGTGTGTGTTCCAGGCTTTGCCCCAAACTGGGGAAAGGTGGGACTGCCATATGGGCAATCCCCCTACCTTGCAATGGGGGCATAGTAATGCTGCTGTCCAGCCAAATTACTGGTGCCTAGCTCATAAATCCCATAAAGTTAAAATAAAATATATCCTGAATAATAATAGTAATAATAATCATAATAACAATTCATTAATTTTCCATGTCACCCCCCTCTACCGACAATATATATAACATTGTAGCGTTGATTGACTCTTTATGCATCCCGCAAGTCGAGAAACCCAACCTTTGGCTTATACCAGACCATTAGCTTGCAGGCAGGAGCCTTGTTTCTCTCATTCGGTATACCCTAAAACCACTGTTAGTATGAAACTAATAAATTAAATTAATAGTATATTAAATAAAACTGAACCCAGTGGTTCAAATAATCCAACCACTTCATCAGCTGCAGCTTCCTAAAAAGGGGGGGAATTAGATCCATCAACCACTGTATTAATCCATATCTCTAGTGGAAGTTCCTCCTGAGCCTAGTGGATTAATAATAAATAGTACTTTAATTATTTTTTACAATTCATTGGTCAATAAATCAGTCAAGAATGAAATGCATCTTATCAAATAACTGGGTGCCATATTATATATATGCAAAATTAATCGGGAATAAATAATTCAATATTGGCATTATAATCGATAAATTACTCCTTTGTCCCGAAATGAGGGGAGAGGGGGGGGGGGCAATCCAATTATAATTTTATGACCAATTAATAAATCCCCCCGCCCTCAATCCAGGCTGCCATGTCTCTACCAATTAATCCTGTGGGTTTCAGCGAACCAAACAACTTCTGCCCACAGCTGGAAACATTAGCCTTACCGATCACTACCATTAAAAACAGATTTATATGTAGTAATAATAATAATAATAATAACAACCACGATAATAATAATAATTTATTAAATTCGTATGCCGCCCCTCTCCGAAGACTCAGGGCGGCTCCCGCAAACGCTGTGTGCTAATAAATACTGGCAAGAGGCAACAACCATGTAAAACCTCTCCTCCACCAGGGGAAAAGGGGCCCCCAATCAGCGACAGCCAGTCTAGAGCTAATGGGGGAGGGGCCGGCGGGAGGCAAGAACCCCCCCCCCCCCGGCGCCGCGCAAAGTCCAGCCACGTGGAGGAAGGGCGAACTGCCTATCTGCTGCTGTCGCCCACTCCCTAACAATCGCCCCGGCCTCCCCGCACTAAAACGCTCCAAGCGCTTAGCCCGCAGGGCCGAGAGAGCCCTGGCTCACCTGCCCGGGTGGCACACAGGCCCGGAAAACAAACAAACCCAGCCGGCAAGCCGTCGCCGCCCACGCGCGCCCTGCCGCCATATAAACAAAGTTGGGGGGGGCGCCGGCCCGCGGCAGCCAACTGACCCCCTCCCCCATTCCCAAGCAATCAAAACCCGGCAGGCAAAAGCAAAACGGCGAATCCCCCAAGTTCCCGCCGGCGCCGTCCTGCGCGCTGCCGGCAACGAAGAAGGAGAGGCGACGTCGCCATCCCGATGGGCGCCCGGCGAACAGCATGTTCCCGGGCGCTGGATGCCGCCGCCCCCCGTTCCCACAAACCCAAGCTGCCCCCGGCGATCGCAATCGATCCCAGGGGCTTCGCAAGTGCACCGCCGCCTCCTCATTTCTCCCATCGGGGAGAAAAGGCTCGCTGGTCCCCCCTCGCCGGTAGGCAAGATCGGGGGGAAGAGATGTCCCGCGCCAGCGGGCAGGAGGCACTGCGCCACGAGGCAGCCCCTTTTGTAGGGCTGCCTCCCTCCTGCCCGGTTCACTGGGTGACCGAGCACCCAGGCGCTGCGCTGCGGCCCCCGGGGATGACGTGGGGTCCGCAGGCTCCGCCCCAACATGGCGGCCTCCTTCCCCGGCCCATGCCGCAACCCTCGCCAGCGGTGAGTCGCCAGCGGCATTGTTGAAGGATCCTTTACCAATTAAACTACAGGAAGTAAGGAAGATGACCTTGATAGAGTTAGGAGAGAGCTGTTACCAAAGCAATGAGGAGGGAAACACCATCTAAGTCCAAACAGTAAAGAAGTTATGCATAAAAGTCTCAGATAGACACCCCTCAATTCATATGAATATAAGAAACAGATTTGCAAGATTCTGTTGGTGTGTGTGTTTGTGTGTGTGTGCCTTCAAATCATTCTTGACTCCTGGTAACTTTTCCAATCTGAATAAAATATATATATTTCTGGTTTTCATGTGGAGTTCATTTCTTGGTCTGATCTGCATCATGGGGGTTGACAGAAAGCCAAACCATTCTTATGAAAAACAGCTTGGCATGAGGTTCAGGTGCTCTGCTATCTTTCTTATATGAAAATAGGAGACATAATAATGGAGTTTGGTTAAATAAAGGAAGGGGGGGAAACCCTTTGTCTCTTAACAATTAACTAAATGAATAAAAACTGAAGAATAAAGGACACTTGACCCCACCCGTGAATATTCCTACAATATTTATTAGTGGAGTGAGTGAGATACTGAAAGGCACAGAATTTTTCCCTTCTCTCTTTCACAGTAGCCAAAGCCTTAATAGCAGGGGAATCTGTGAACCATGTGTGTGTGAAAATGCATGCGGGTTAAGATGACCATGCAACTGAAACATGTGATACACTAATAATTGAAATCCTCTGAAACTTGCCCATTAAACTCACAAGATAAGTGCAAAAACCCCAGTTCCTGAGTCTCCTCGTACAGAACAAGTGTCCAGAGTGCAATAGGTCAATCTCACAATCTTTCTTTGTCCAGAAAGACTACACTGGCCAGAATGTTTCATCTGGCAGTTGATCTTCATTGCAATATGCTCCCTGCTCCTTCAGGGTCCAGGTCTGTCATAGATTCTCAGCCAGAAGCCAATAAAACAATTTTTAAAAAGCACAGTAAGTGCAAATGCTAGGAGGCAACTATTTTCTGAGTTGGTATATGAGAGAAGGGCTTTTTCAATCTGCCCTGAAGGCCCTTCACTCCATTCTGAGTGCAAAATGCATGGGATAAATTGGGCCCAGGCTAACCTGCTTAGGATCAAAGGTAAGGTGACCAATCATCCCGCTTTTGGCGGGACAGTCCTGATTTTTAATAATTTGTCCCGCGTCCCATGGGGTTTTTAAAAAGTCCTGATCTTCCTTTCTCAGGACTGCCCAGAGCGAATAAAACGCTTCCTATATCCCTGGGCTCCGGCAGAGGGAATAAACTTCTCCCAGCACTCAGAAAGTGCTTTATTTGCTCTGGATAGCACTTCCTTTCTCTGGGTGCAGGGAGAGAAAGGAATGCGGGCACGGTATTTGACATGTCCCTAGGGTGCTTTTTACCAGCCTATTTTGCCCCTTAAGGACCAGAAGCAATGGGAGTTTTTTTCAATCATAAAATAGAAAGCACGAAGTGGGGATTTTTTGAAAGACAGAAGACAAGGGCAACACAATGACTGCGTGGAGCGGTTATTGAAGAAGAAAGCAGGGCAAACAGTGAGTTTTGCAGGCCATGCACAATATCCCACTTTTACAGAAATGTCAGCTCATGAGCAGACTCCCAGCCCCTAGCTACTCACGAGAGCCGACCAGCTAAGAGTTCTCGGGGATGCGGTCCTCGGTTGGAAAGGATGAGTGAAGTTTCAGGTTTTCACTGAGGAAATGGAGGGATGTGGACTTTGCTGGCCTTGATTGGGTTGTGGCAAGATGAAGGTAAAAACAGCCTGAAAGTGTAACTTGGCTTCTGTGAATGTCTGAATAAGGAGCAACCTGCTGTGTCTGTGTCCCTTTCCCAAAAAGGCTGGAGAGAGTAAAATCTACCTCTTAGACAACAGAAATAATATTTGAAGGATTAAGTCAGGCTCAGAGTGAATAAAGTGCTTCCTTTCTCTGGACGCTGGGAGGTGGAAGCTTCAATTTGTAATCAGGACCTTCTCTCTCTCCCCCCCCCCCCCCCCGTCAATGGTGTCCCACTTTACCAATTTGAAAATCTGGTCACCTTAATCAACAGGCCTTATCAGCTCTTCATATGGGCGAGAGCCCCCAGTTCCAATCAGACTGTGTAGAAAGTTGGGTTTAAATCAGTGGTGGGTTGCTACCAGTTTGCAAACCAGTAATGGCAGCAGTGGGAGGCTCTGCCCACCAGCCCAGATGTCATAAAAAATGCTATTCACATGCACAAAAGCTTCTTGCGTGCTCCCATTCCCAAACTGGTAGCAAAGGTAAGTGAAACCCAAAGATAAGTGGTTTACATGCAAAGGCACTTGGTATCACTTCATTAACTCAGTTGGTCACCACTGCTAGGTTTTCCAATGATCAGATCCTGAGAGAAAAGCTGAGAAAGCTATAAACCAGAGGTGTCAAACTCAAGGCCTGGGGGCCAGATCCAGCCCATGCGGTACTTAGATCTGGCCTGTAGGGCTGCCCTGAAAACAGTTAAAGACCAGTCCATGGTGCTTCTGTCAGTGAAAATGGGTTCCTGAGCTCTGTCTTTCGCTGCCAGGGCTTCCTACAACCCTCTGCCAGTGAAAACAGAGCTTGGGAGGGCAGAAGGTTGAAGGAGACTGTGGAAGTCGAAAGTGGAGCTCGAGAACCGATTTTTGCTGGCAGTGCATTCAGTGTGCCACAAGTGCCCCTGACCAGAGTGACATTGAACTGTCCATGTCCACCCTGGCTATGTCCTCCCCAGCCCCACAAGGTCAAATACAACCCTGATGTTGCCCTCAGTGAAATTGAGTTTGACACCCCTGCTATAAACAGTGCCAATCATACATCAGAGAATGAAATAGGCAACATTTTTCTAACAATACTCTGTGATCGAAATATTGATATTTTTTAATTATCTATCTATCTGTCTGTCTATCTATCTATCTATCTATCTATCTATCTATCTATCTATCTATCTATATATCTATCTATCTAATCAGGCATGTAACAAATATAAAAAAAGATAATTATGAATAAAGGGGAACATTAGGACAGGGACGATAGGTACGTTGGTGTGCTTATGCACGTTCCTTAAAGACCTCTTAGCAATGGGGTGAGGTCGACAGTAGGCAGATTAAAGGTTTTGGGGTTTGGGGAAGTAACCACAGAGTCATGCATTCCTGGCATTGACAACTCTGTTACTAAAGTCATATTTTCTGCAATCGAGTTTGGAGCAATTTACCATAAGTTTGTATCTATTGTGTGCTTGTGTATTGTTGTGGTTGAAGGTGAATTATTCATTGACAGGTAGGACATTGTAGTGGATAGTTTTATGTAGTATGCTTAGGTCAGATCAAAGATGGCAAAGTTCTAAGTTGTCTAGGCCCAAAATTTCAAGTCTGGTGGCATAAGTTATTCTGTTGCAAGTAGAGAAATGGAGGACTCTTCTCATTAAATATCTCTGGACTCATTCAATTGTATTATTTTTTGATATGCAGCGCGGGTTCCAGACAGATGAGGCATATTCCAGAATTGGTGTAGCAAACGTTTTGTATGCCCTAGTGTGTAGTCAGGGGTGGGCTACCGCCCGGATGGGGGGAACACAGTGGGGTAGCAAAAATGGAGCTGCACCCCAGAGCACCCAATTTGCACTAAAAGATGTTGAAAGAAAATGCAGTGTGTCCTACATAAGCCACGCCCACAGTATGGTAGTAAAAAATTTGGTAGCCATTCACTGTGTGTAGTACAATATTATCAGAGAAGAAGCTACACAAAATTATGTTAACGAATTTTAATACCTTTTTAGAAATGCTATTACAGTGAGCTCTGGCACTTATATCATTTGAGATGAGTACTTCAAAGCCCTTGATAGAGTGAGGGTTGTCTATGAGGTTGTATCTGTCCAGATTAAATTTTGTGTTCTGATGTTTTATTTATTTATTTTTTGCCAATGTGTATGACAGAACATTTGTTGGTTGAGCTTTGGGGTTGCCTAATGTACCATAAACTTTATATATGTCTAAAGTTATGTCTCTGATGTCAGATGGGACAACCAATATGGTAAAAACAAAATGTTGGATTTGTGAAAGTGTTGGTGGAAGTTTAGTTTAGTTTAGTTTTATTGGATTTATATGCCGCCCCTCTCCGAAAACTCAGGGTGGCTAACAACAATCATAAACAATGTACAATAAAATCCAATACTAAAAGCAAATTAAAACCCCTTAATATATAAAAACCAAACATACATATAAGCATACCATATATACAGTTGTGACGGCCTAGGGGGAGAAAATGTCTTAATTCCGTTTTGAAGTTATGTGACAGCCTGTTGTGTTGTTTCCTTGCATTATCCACCAGAAGCTGTTGTGTGCCATGATAGAATTCACAGAATTACAAGATGTAATGACACTTGTAACACAAAATAGCGAATTTAATATCTGCTCAATCCCTTCACATGAGAATTGTCTGCGCTATTGCAGAACATTATATTAAGTTACACTGCTGATGTGTAACAAGTGAGCTAGCTGAGCTGAAGAAAAACCTTTCTGAAGGAAAAAAAAAGGACTTGTGCAGTGCTATGAAGAAATTAAATTATACATTGAGGAAAAAATGGAATTGTTCCCTCAATTCAATGATTGTATATGAGTCAATGGAATAATGGTTTTTACAGACCTTTTAGTTCAAATGAATGAAGTGAACCTCAAGTTACAAAGTTTTGACAAAAATATTGACATTATCTTACTGAAATTAAACTTTGAATTTTCAAATGAGATGATGGGATTAAAATTTATAAGTATTTTCCCTGATTTAAAAAAAAATGTGCTGCAAAATGAAGCAGAGCCTTTGCATATAAAGTACTAGGATATTTTAAATTCTGTAATTGATCACTTTTATGGAGGATTTGATCAATTCAGAGGTTGAGAAGCGGCAATTTTTTAAAAAAAATAAATATCTGGAGGTACTAATCTACATTGCAATGGAATTACATAATTTTCACTGGTTACAAATTAAAGGATTAGAGCTTAAATTAGCAGAGTTCAGCTGTGAAATCCATCAAGTTCGGACAGTGAAAATTTTGAGTAGTTCAGAGAACCCACCTTTGGTTTGCTCCAGAGTGGGGAGGTAATGGAGATTTTGCAGTGTCCTTCCCCTGCCATGCCTACTAAGCCACGCCCACCAAGCCACACCCACAGAACTGGTAGTAAAAAAATTGGATTTCACCACTGGCAGAGTTCCAGGGTAGCTGTTGTGGCTGGCCAGCAGCCTGTGCAGTTGGCACCTGAGTCGGACAGTGAGGAGGCTGAAGAAGACTTGGTGCCAAAGGTGGAGATTCAGCCAGGGCCTTCAGAACCTCCAGAAGCCCCCATCAGTGACAAGGAAAAAGAGGAGGAGCCTATTCTCAATGTACAGGTATGCAGAGCTGCCAAAAGGCAGGAATGGCTCCTCAGGAGGAGGTCTTCTCAGGAGTAAGGCTTGAAGCTACTATTTAAAGGATGACAATGGAGCCAATTTGCCGGAAACAACATTTGTTCATATTCCTTTGTGTCTTGACTCCAGAAACATCTGATCGGCTCTTGTTCTCTCTCTTGGCATGTTTCCCGCAAATGCCCGACCGGCAGCTTAAACCGCCAGCCGAAATTGCCGCAGGAGCCGGGGAGATGCTGTCGGCAGCTCTTTGGAGCTCCGAACTTCCGGTTTCCTTTAAAAACCGGAAGTTCGGCTTTTGGCAGCATGCCAGGGTCACGCGCTGCCTGCTGGTCCAGGGGGAGGTCCCGGATCGCCCTATTTAAGGGCGATCCAGATAGGACCTCCTCCTTGCTTCCTGGAGTTGAAGAAGCGAACACCCGCCCACCCTCCGCTATAAACAGTGTGTCCTAAGGAGGTCGCCTCGGGGCCGAATAGGAATTTTTTGCGGCCTCCCCTTTAGAGGCGGCCGTTTTTTTGCCTATTCCACACTTATGGTACGGACTGGATTGGTTAGGGGATGTGGCACATTTAGATGTTAATAGGCCTCCCTTTGGTCACTGGGGTTGGCAGGTTAGGGGCAGAAATGGGCAATTAGAAGCGACTGTGCATGCTCCTTTGGGCATCCTTAAAGGGTGATGGACCGCCTCTCTCCAGGAACTAGAGAACGTCGGGGATTGGAGAGAGGATGTCCATGGGAATTACCGGATCCAATTTCGCACGGGGATTGGAGGGTGAACTCCTCCCACACGACGAAGGGGCGTGGCTTGGATCCAGGTGAAGGTGGTACCTTCACCTGGTTCAGCAAGGAGTTTTTGCCCAATATTGCCAAGGAATTTTCTGGTAGGAATTTCCGCCCCATTAGTTTTGGCCTCTACAGGTCTTTAGTTCGTTTTGAATTTAAATATTTAAATTGACGTATTCAAATTTATTTAAATTTATGTTAATTTAATAAAATGACCCTTATTTAATCCACAATATGTCTCAGTGTCGTTACTCCGCTTCCGGGGGCAAATAACTTATGGGAATTTTGCCAACCACCATAACATCATTGTTATCTATAAGTCTGTTTTACTCAGCATTGAGTTATTATTTAATGGACTTGTGCTGGCTTTAATAACAGCCGGTATTCAGAAAAGACTGCTTTAAGCTGTATTGGTGTTTGACAACTGCTAAGAAAGCTCATTAGTAGTCCTTAATTAGTAAACTAAGGTTTGTATAGACTTTAAGCATTTGAGATCTCAACTTGAGGATCTGGAATGGCATTGCCTACAGAATGAAGAATGCCAGTACAAATAAGTAATTTTGAATGCTTGGAACTGAATACTGGAAACTGATAGTACCCTTAAAAACCTAACTTTTTTTTCTTTACATACTTTTGCAAGACCTTCTGAGCTTTAAACAACATTAAAATGGACAAAAGAAATTGACAGACAGACGAAGATAGTGCTGTTTGCTTGGGCTTGAAATGTACATTGCGGCGCAGGCGGAGTAACAGTCGGACACAAGGTATGGGTATAAATAGGGTCACTTTTATTAACTCAACTTGGATTAACTATTTTACCAAATAAGCCCACGTGACCTGCAGTGGTGCAAAATAAAATGGGGGCGGAGTTAACTTTCCAACCAAACTCAACTGAGCAACATCTGGGCGAAAGCTCCTAGCCCGGGTGCAAGGTCATGGTAATTACACCTGCGCCCTGCCCCAGGCCACGCCCCCGCGGCGTATGGGATGGCTCGCCACTGGTCTCTGATAATCTCCATGCAGCGAGCCACAGGAGCAACCCCCCTCACCGAACCCAGGCCGGTCGAGCCCTGTGATCCGAGAGGGAGATCACCCCTCACCTCAGTAGAGGTGCCCCTAAAGGAGATCACACGTTGCTGCTTACGCCCAATTCCGCCCCCTATCGGCCAACCCCCCCCAGTGACCTTGAGGGGGGGGCACTAGTTGGTGAGACCACCCCCTAACCGCACTCCCACGTACAGAGTAGAGCAGGCGAAAAAACAACCAGAGCTCGTCCAATTTGCTGTGGTTGCAAAAAATTCCTACTCGGCCCCACCGTGGGCGACCCATCATATGTACCCTGTAGCAGACGGAGGGTGGGCGGGTGTCTCCGATCTGCGCGGGCGAGGGAACTGCGCCACGAGGCAGCCCCTTTTATAGGGCTGCCTCACCCTCGCCCCGCCAATGGGTGGCCAGCGCCACCATACACGTCATCCCTGCGGCCCCTGGGGATGACGAGGGGCCGCAGGCTCCGCCCCCACAATGGCGGCCTCCTTCCCCACCCACGCCGCAACCCCGCGCCGGCTGGTAAGTCGCCGGCGGCATTGCGGCGCAGGCGGAGTAACAGTCGGACACAAGGTATGGGTATAAATAGGGTCACTTTTATTAACTCAACTTGGATTAACTATTTTACCAAATAAGCCCACGTGACCTGCAGTGGTGCAAAATAAAATGGGGGCGGAGTTAACTTTCCAACCAAACTCAGCTGAGCAACATCTGGGCGAAAGCTCCTAGCCCGGGTGCAAGGTCATGGTAATTACACCTGCGCCCTGCCCCAGGCCACGCCCCCGCGGCGTATGGGATGGCTCGCCACTGGTCTCTGATAATCTCCATGCAGCGAGCCACAGGAGCAACCCCCCTCACCGAACCCAGGCCGGTCGAGCCCTGTGATCCGAGAGGGAGATCACCCCTCACCTCAGTAGAGGTGCCCCTAAAGGAGATCACACGTTGCTGCTTACGCCCAATTCCGCCCCCTATTGGCCACAGCAGGGGGTGAAATTTTAATTTATTCCCCCTGCTCCCCCCCCTGCACATGAATGTGCAGGCACCTCTGCAGGTCTGCTAAAAATTTGTCATTCCCTTTATCTGACAAATGTACGCCGTCCTGCCTATACAATTCCATCAGGGCTGCCCTGATGTCAGGGTGGTCTATCACTCCACCCCCCGCCTGGAGTAACCATTTCCGAACTGCTCTATTGACCCTCTTTCTAGCCCTATCAACCGCCCTGGGGTTTCTAGCATGCCTCCAAACCCTACGTGGCAAGATGTTGGACCACAAAATGCGGGTGTCCGGCCACCGCTTCCAAATCGCCTGCAAGCCATCCCAAATGTGCCACAGCAAGTCAACGCCCGTAATTGCTCCCAGGTCATTACCCCCCACGTGTAAGACCAACCATCCCGGCACCCCCTGCACCTTCCCGCTGTTGAAAAGCAAGGGAAGCAACTCCAACCAACGTAGGCCTCTACGACCCAACCATTGCACTCTAACATGCCGGTCCAGCTGCAACTGCGTGCCAGGCGTTGTCTCTTGGGCCCGCCTCTCGGCCCAGTACACCATGCTGTGGCCACAGATCAGGATTCTCTGAGCCCCCTGTACATCATCTAGGAAAGAAGGGAAGAAACAAAGCAGCATCAGAATCGGCCACCTGGGCCGCGCCCGGTCCCGCCCCACTCACCTAAGGACGGATGTAGGCCCGAAAGGCCTTCGATCGCCAACGGCCCACCGCACGTATGTCTGGAGTGCTGAAACCCACTGTGGCTGCAAAGGAAGCTGCACCAATCCTGAAAGAGTGAGTCCCGTAACGCTTGGGGTCCAGGCCCATGCGGGCCAGGGCCTTAGTCGTCACAGCCCAAAACTGGTACCTGGTGAGAGGTTCCCCAGATGCGTGACAGAAAAGCGGGCCGGGGTAACCTCCCCGAATGCTCCAATACGCTGAGAGTGCCCTAACGGGGCACACCTTCTTATGGCTGGTCCTGGAAAGTTGGACTGTCATGCCCCGGCCTCTCTGGTCCGTTTTGGAGCAGCGCAACCGGAGGCGAACTGAGCCCCTCCGGAATCGAATGTCCCTGGCCGTAAAGGCGCGGCCAGAGTTATCGAACTTGGATGCCGCCAAAACCTCGCTTATCCGGAACGCACCAAAAAAAAAACGTAACCGCAACTGTGCGATAAAGGGCCGCCTCGTACTGAGAGCGGCACAAACTGTTCCACAAGTCGCCCAAACCCAGTAGGTGAGCTAACTTAAGGGGGCGCCTCCAATCTCCCCGGGGCGGGCCCTTCTCCTTGATCCACCCCTCCAGTGTTTTCCTGACCCTAAAGTCCCCCGTGTTGTCCGCAAAGCCCCTGGACTTGGCTATGAAAGCCAGGCCAGCCAGCTTGCCCCGAATTGTGCGGGCTGACAACCCCCGGCGCTTACTAAGTGAACAGAACTCAAGCAGGTGCTCCACCGGGGCAGGCCAAAGCTGATCGTATCTCCTAAGTTGACGAAAAGCCCAAAATTCCCTACCTGCCCGCTGGTATGACCTCCTGGTGCTTGCTGCTATGGACAGGTCCATTGCCCTGTTCACGTCGACCCTCCAATCTGCCACAGGTGCGGGGGGGGTGCCTCCGGATGCTCCGCGGCCTGTGGGGCAAGCAGCCGGAACCTAGCCAACTGCCCCCTTGATAACGCGTCAGCTACCCCATTCCTGATCCCCGGGACATGGTGAGCCCGAAAAAGCATGTTCCTGGCCAAGCACCTAACCACCATGTGACGCACCAAACCCATCACCCTCTCGTTCTTGGAAGAAAGCGTGTTGACCACATGTACCACCGCCATGTTGTCGCACCAGAAATGTACTGTCTTCCCGGTAAAGCTAGGGGACCACAGCTCGATGGCCACGACTATTGGGAACAGCTCCAAGAACGTCAAGTCCCTGCACACTGCGGTGCCCTGCCACTCCTGAGGCCAGTCCGCCCTAAACCAATTATCCTTCCAGACCACACCAAATCCAGCCGCCCCGGCTGCGTCAGACTTCACCTGGAAGTCGCCCTTCAACAGCATGTCTTGCCTCCAAAAGGAGACCCCGTTGTACGTGTCCAAAAATTCCTGCCACACTCCCAGGTCCTTCCTGACACTAGCCGTCAAGCGAATTCTGTGGTGTGGCTTGCTGAGACCGACCGTCGCCTGATAGAGCCTAAACATGAACGCCCTCCCCGGCGCTATCACTCTACAAGCAAAGTTCAACAAACCCGCCAGCTCCTGCACCTGCCGAAGAGTCACCCTTCTGGCGGCCCTAACCACCCTCACCGTGTTCCGGAGCCTAGCGAGTTTATCCTCCGGAAGCCTACAGGTCTGGGCAACCGAGTCTACTTCGATGCCCAGGAATGTAAGCCTAGTGGTGGGTCCCTCGGTCTTTTCATGTGCCAGAGGCACGCCAAGGTCCCCGCACAATCCCTGAAAACCAGCCATTCCCCGTTGGCATTCGTCAGAGCCCGCCGGCCCTGCGAAAAGAAAGTCATCTAAATAATGGACAACTGACCGAATCCCTGAGCTCTTCACGTGGGCCCACTCTAAGAAAGAACTAAACTTCTCAAACAATGAACATGAAACTGAACAACCCATCGGCAGGGCCCGATCAACAAAGAACCCCCCCTCGAACTGAAAACCCAAAAGGTCGAAATCCTCGGGGTGAATCGGCAAAAGCCGGAAGGCCGACTTGATATCACATTTGCCCATCAGGGCCCCCGGTCCGCACTCACGTACCACCGAGACAGCTGTCTCAAAAGGGGTGTAACGCACTGAGCACAAGTCCCCAGGGATGTGATCATTTACCGAGTCACCCGGAGGAAAAGACAGGTGATGAATGAGCCTGAACTCCCCGGCCGCTCGCTTGGGCACCACTCCCAGGGGGGATACTTGCAGAGAGGGCAGGGGTGGCTCCCTAAAGGGGCCCAGCACCCGGCCCTCCCGCACCTCCTTCATAATTTTCTCCCGCACAACATGCTCCATCCCGGACACTGACCTCAGGTTGCTCGCCAGGCAAGCAATCCTAGGCCCTTCGTATGGGATTCTAAAGCCCTCCAAAAAACCTGCAACCAAAAATTCGGCACCTTTCCTAGGGCGATAGCCCGTGAGCCAGTCCCTCAACCTGTCCACTTTAATGGGGGTTGGTCCCCTTGTTCTGAGCTCCAGCCGCCTGGGGCTTGGCAGAGCCCAACGCTGACTTGTTACCGCCTCCCCCCCTGCTCTTATAACAGGCGGCTGTGGGGTGTCTGCCATTGCACAACGCGCAGGCATGGCGAAAGCGGCACACTGGCCTGGAACAGGCTCCCCTGGCGCCGTACTCGTAACAGTACGGCGGGATCCGAAAGGGCGAACTTGTCGTACTACGCTGCGCAGAACCCTGGGTCCACGAACCCGCCCCTGGGCGGGGGAGGGTAGCCTCCTTTCCTTGGGTCAGCAGCAGGTGGCCGGTAGGCGTACGCCCGCTAGCCGGGGTGGCTGGTTGCTGCGTGGCTTGAAGCCACAGATCGTTGTGCCGCATGTCCCACGGCCAGTGCCTATTGTGTGCGCCGAACCTCCTAAAGTTTTCATCGTATTGCTTCCAAGCCTCCCCTCCGAACTCCTGATACGCTCGTAGAATCATATTCATATACAGGATGAGCTCGTGAGTCTTATGGACGTCATCCTCGACCACCACCGAGTGATATGCCAGAAAGGCGTATGCCCAAGATAATATCCCCTTGTCCATCTTGGTGTCCTTTGACTCCTCGGATCCCTTCTTACCGTCCTTGTCCTTCTTGGATTTCGCCGGCAATAAAATCTTGAATATATCCACATAGGCCCCGCGCCAAATTTTACACTTAAGGGCCTGTGACATATGCATACTCAAAGGAGTGTCAGGGAGGCCCGGGGCAAAGGGGTTGTCACTATCAACTGTGGAAGTATCCGTGGACACCGTGGTTGTGGACTCCGAGCTATCCCTCGAGGAGTCCCTCTTCTTCTTGCCCCGCTTTGTCACCCCACGTTTTCGGCCCCTCCCCCACACCTGGGCTGCCGTGCGCGAACGCCATGTTTTATGTGACCTGTGTGACTTGCGTTTAACCGCCTGTAGCCTGCCTCGTGGCCCCCGTGGCCGGGACCAGCGATGCCCAGGCACAGGGCACTCACCCCAATGTGAAGAGTCATCATCAGCCTCCTCTGAGCAGGAAGCAGCCCTGCTTCCCCGTCTCCTCCTGAGCTTCTTCTTCGCGCGCTGGCCGGATCTCACCCTCCGGGACCTTTCCTCCGATTCCGAGGAGCTCCGGGTCCCCTCTGCACTCGTGGCACCCCTGGCGTCCTCGTGCCGGGACCTGCCCCTCTTCCTTGGCCCCTCATCCAATTTCTCGAGTAAGGCAGAAAGAAGGTGTGAGGATACAGACACTGACTCTTCCCCAGCATCCATATCCCCAACCGCCCGTGCTGCGGGGGACCCCTCATCAAACCCACTCATTTCCCCTGGGCTGGGGTCCCCCTCCCCTGGGTCATAGGCCTCCCTCCTTCTGCCACGTGGCCCCCGGGATGGGGCCCTCCCCTGGCGGCCTGCAGCCCTGGGTGTCATCCCCCGGCTCCTTACGGCCCGCCCCCTGTGGCTTACCTCCCCCCTGGAGCTGACCTCCCTGCCAGGCCTACCGGCCTGTCCATCTCCAGGGGCCTCCCCCCATGACCGCTTGGGGGCCCTCCTCCTGCCCATACGGCGGGTCTCGATGGGGGTGTGTGCCCAGAACTCCAGCCTGCCCCCCTGTTGCCCTCCGCCGGGTCCCCGGCTTAGCCCTGCTGCCTCTAGCCATCGTTACCCCCCTTTCAAAACAAAAACGGCCCTAAAGACCGCCGGAGCGCTGCCGGCCTGAGCCTCTGCATGCCCACGCGTCGTCGACAGGCCTCCGGGCCCGGTCGCGCCTTCAGCGCCGCGTGCGCCGCTGGCCCAGGGCCTCTCGCTGTCTCCGCCGCGTCCTCTTCGTCTTTCTAGCCTCGCCGCGCTCTCTCCCAGCGCTCGCCGCCGATCCGAAGCTCCGCTCGCCGCCCACGCGTCCTCTTCGGCCTTCGGGCCTAGCCGCGCCTTCGACACAGCAGCAGGGCCGTGTCTCCGATCTGCGCGGGCGAGGGAACTGCGCCACGAGGCAGCCCCTTTTATAGGGCTGCCTCACCCTCGCCCCGCCAATGGGTGGCCAGCGCCACCATACACGTCATCCCTGCGGCCCCTGGGGATGACGAGGGGCCGCAGGCACCGCCCCCACAATGGCGGCCTCCTTCCCCACCCACGCCGCAACCCCGCGCCGGCTGGTAAGTCGCCGGCGGCAAAGTACCTATACTCAATTTCAGGCTCATCTATTTAAAACTCAGCAAGGAAAAAGTCATTATCATTAATCTAATCAAATGGACTGCATTCCATTTTTTTAGTTCAATTCAAAATTACCCCTAAAAGTAAAATAATTTTTAGCAAACTATTTTAAACCCAGAGTTGCTGTGGGTGAGTAAGCAGCTGTATAAATTATCTAAAACAAAACAAAACAAATAAATAAATATTAATGTGCATATCATTTCCTCTATTGTAAGTCATATTTTTTTTTAATGTTCTCTTACATTATACTTCTTCATATAGGATTTCCCTCCTGTATGATTAATATGCTGTATGAAACTGTTTTTAATAATGAAACTGGCTTAATAATGAATCTGTTTTTCATTATTATTTCACATAATTTTGTTTTTATTTGTATTTCATTTTGTATGAAGTTTCCTTACATAATACATAGAACCACATACAATTGGACTGTTCTCTTTTTAAAAAATAAACAAATATGTTAAGAATTGTTTCTGTCTTGTTCAATCAGGGGGTTGACACATGAGCACAGTCAAGTTATGCATTTTTCAAATTTTTGATACACTGAGCCTCACGGGTTCTCTATCACTGTCTTAAATCGTGGCTGAAATAGTGAATGTTCTGGATGGATTGAAAAACCAACCTTAATTTTTTCAGACTGGCTGTCCAGTTTTATGCCCACCATAACATTCTCTCACAGCATACTATGTATTACATCTCGGGGTTGCTGGGATCCTGATACTTGTTTATTGACTAAAACTGGATATTCTGAAATTAATTTCACCTAGAGACAACAGCTAGAAGTGGTGGACCTGTTATAAGACCCTCTAGATTTTGTGATATACTCAGGATGTTTACAGTGGAGTTTTCCACACTTGTTTGTGAGTCTTGTCTTTCAAATTGTGATATTTTCTAGTGTAGGAAGAGTCAATTTATCCTTGTTTGTGTCTGAGAAAGGGAAAGAGCCATGAAACATTGCAACACACAAGATCTTTGAAATAGAGTGAAAATGGAGGCAAAGAGCCAGGGTGGCACAGCAGGTAGAGGGTTGTACTGCAGGCCACTGAAGCTCACTGCTAGATCTGCAGGTCAGTGGTTCAAATCTCACCACCGGCTCAAGGTTGACTCAGCCTTCCATCCTTTAGAGGTGGGTAAAATAAGGACCCGGATCGTGGGGGCAACAGGCTGGCTCTGTTAAAAAGTGCTATTCCTGACATGTTGTAAGCCACCCTGAGTCTAAGGAGAAGGGTGGCATAAAAATCAAATAAATCAAATAAATCAAATATATAAATATGAAAATGCTGTCTAAAATTGTTGTGCAATAAAGAGTTTTAAATTACTCTAGAATTTGTGTCAAGCACATATCTACTTCTCACCATTTGCCCTAGTGGTCAAGGCAGCTAAAAGAGGCAAAGAGATCTTGAGCAAAATCTAGCTTCCCTTTCCCTTTCCCCACCCCCATTTCCCTTTCACACATTTATTCACCAGATTCCATCTTCTTGTCTTGCGATTGCATGGCAAAGAACTAGAGATCTAGAACAGGATCACTAGAAGTATAGGAAAAAGCTACACCTCCCTTCTTTCCCCTGATGCAAATCCCTGGTTTTGAAAGAGTGAAGAAGATCATCTTTGTGTAAACATTCAATATGGTCTTTGGAATTAATAATGCCATCTTCTTTCATAGCAATAGGAAATTAAAACATAGGAACCCCTAATGATCACATTGCTTCATTCCAAAAACAAGGTTTACATTCTCTTATCAGAGCATACCCTGTTTCCAATATACTCCATTGATTTGTTACATATTTTGATACACATGGAAATGTGCAGGTATTCCCAACCATTCTCTTTGGTTATTATAATTAGTTCGCTGAATACAGAGTAATTTCTCAGTCTTTGTCATGAATAACTTTGTTTCAAAGACAATATTAACTGTCTGCTTTATCATATGTTCAAAATGTATTTAGTGCCAAAGATAGAAAGCACAGACTTTTTCATTCATTGATTATGACATAAACTCTTGTGAACTTGACTCGATTGCATCTTATTCCCTGCCGATAGATTATATGAACTGACATATCTAAGCATTAAGAAAGAAAGAAAAACCACAGAGATGGTCTTTGCTGTCATTTAGTGAGAGTAGATCCAAACAACATGCTCAGTTATTACAATAGACACGGAGAGGAAAGGTCAAATATTGCAGGAGGAAGAAGTAAAAAAAAAAAGAATGATGGTTCATAAACATCCTCAATGAGAGTTATGAGAGGAAGTAGAGGAGTTGAAGGTATGGCATCTTTGAAGGCAAGAAGATAGCATATCAAACCGTGAAAGAACGAGAAGGGGAATTGTCAAAACATGTGAGGACTGGAACTGTTTAAAATATCAAGGAATTAGAAGACAAATTACAGTTGTCAGACATAAATACCACTAGGCCATAAGGTCTTAGACTAGTTCTTCATATTGACGAACCAAGATGCATAGCTTTGTCACTTTTACTCTTTCGAAAATCCCAACTAAAAAGGAAAAGTGATGAAAAACGCACAGCAGACCTCTGGATTTCCCTACTGTTACTTTCCCCAAAAGAAATGGCTGTACTGCATTGTTCCAATGATGAGATGATCTCATCTGACTTGCATCCTAGCCTTTGCCTCCATCCAGGTGTTGCTCATATGTTTTCATTTCTCAGAAACATCATGCTTTTTTTACATAAGAACTGAACTTTCTGTTCTTTCCATAGTTTATTATTGGGGTATTTTAGAACTGGAGGTGATCTGTAAAATACCATAGGAAATGCTTGAAGTACATAAGCTAATTATGTTCCCAATTGAAGAATTGGTACAAAATATTAATGCACCTTGCAACAATGTGTGTCCAGATATGAAAATTTCCCAGAACAATTTTTGGTGCCTGTGGGAATCATAGACACAGAGACATGATTTCTTAAGCAAAGCTTGTCCAAGTTACAAAGAAATATTTCTGAGCTGAGAAGCCTTTGTGTTCAGAAGCTCTGTTTTTCTCAGATTTGTTTATTTTTAATAACAAATTTCTTGTCTATACAAATACAAAAGATTACGTTGACTAATTTTATTAACAATGCTAAATGGTTAATGTATACAGACAAATCATAGGTGTAATTGCTAACTAAACAGATGAATGTCTAATTAACTTTTTACCATAGACAAATAAAAAAGGGTTTAATTAACTTTTGCCTTAGATAAACAGAAGCTGAGTAAATAATCTTTTAATTAAGCTGAGTAAATAAGTAGTTGCATAATCAATATTTACCAAGAGAGGTATTCCACATTCTTTGGCAAGGATTGATAATCAGCCTATATAGGTGCCTTTAATTTTTCTTCTTTCTTATCCATCTAGCTACAAAGAATGGCATACATCAGTTTTCTTTTCTCTATTACTTTATTTGAGAATATTATTAGGATAGGTACAGTCATAGCAACAACAGAAGACATTCCATAAATTCCACATTAAAACTTCATAAAATGCCATGTGATGGCAATGTGATGCCATGAGTTTGACGCCCATGATCTACTGTATGTGGTTGTTATAAATTGAATATGACTTGATGTCACTTAATCCATCAATTTTAGCTAAAGACTATTATTAATATGCCCATGATGGTGAACCTATATATGAATCAAGTATTCTTTTTCACTTGGGCTTACTCTTTTAAAACTCAGAAGTCTTTCGAACATTGTTCTGATTATTTTTGGACTTGTCCTTAGATTTGGAAGGCTTTATTCTGCCTGCCCTTTGGATTCTTTTTAATTATTTAATTTCTACTCAATAGCCCTTATTTACATTTTTATTACTTTGGGATATATTTGTTTTTTGGTTGTTTTAGGAAAAAAAATACCAGATTCCTCTGGAATGAATTGTAAAGCCAAATCAAAATGTCCTCTTGAAGCCCTTTTTTTTTTAAAGAAAGAAATCTGTTGCTATTCATTCTGCCTGTTGAATATTATGTAGCCAGTTATTTACATATTTGAAGTCATTTAAAAAAGGTTTTATAGATGAATAATACCTGACCGGAAGCAATAAAATCTGAATACATATTTAAATAGAAAGTAAAACTAAGTGAGCATGGGCCAAGACCTTGATGGCGAACCTATGACATGCATGCCCAAAATGGGATGGAAAGCCATGTCACCTGGTATGTGTGACATCTTCTGGGTTTCTGGTGCCCATGCATGTGTAATGATCAGCTTTCCTTTGCACGCATAGCGAAAACAGGTGTGTGCATACCTGCTGACCAGTTGATTCTTGGCTGCGTATGCATACCAGAACCTGGAAATTTGGCTTTTCTGGAGCGTGATCTCTTTGCACATGTGGCAGTGTCGAAAACCGGTGTGCAGCTGATCATCAGGCACATGCCCTGTCTCTGAGAATGACCTGAAATAAGTAGAAATTCATAGATTAGAGAGAGTTTAAGTATATAATCTCAGCTGTAGAACTGAAAGAGAAACAAAGAAAAGTAGGGTAATTTGTTTACGAATTTTCAAGTATGCACAGACAGCACATACATGAAGTGTAGCATATATTATAAAGCTATAACATATGAATATATGAAGTCTAACCCCTGTTATGAATCATTGGATGCTTTCAGCTTAAAGGGAGAACATTTATTTGTTTGTTTGTTTGTTTGTTTGTTTGTTTGTTTGTTTGTTTCTTTATTTATTTATTCATCCATCCATCCATTCATTAATTCATTCATTCATTCATTCGACTTCTATGCTGCCCAATCCCGAAGGACTCAGGGTGGCTTACAATCATAATATAAAAAGAAATAGAAATAGATACAGAACAATAAAAAGAGGTCAAATATAATCAAAACTATAAAACCCAAGAATGGGCAGCAGGCAGGACAGATTGGAACGCAGTTCCACCAGTGAAAATGTATTTATTTATTTATTGAATTTGTATGCTGCCCCTCTCCAAGGACTCGGGGCAGCTCACAACATAAAGGAAGCTGTGTGCCCAGCTCCAGCTGACCATCCCCCCTTCCCATCCTCCTCCTCCTCCTCAGAAAGCAGCAGGGAGACCAGCACCAGGAGGAGTTGCAGGGCGGGCATTTCCTCCCCCCTCTTTTCTCAACAGCTAATTGGCACCCATTCACCTAGCTATCCAGCCTGAGGCAGCGAGTGATCCAGGAAGGAGAGCGCAGGAAATGCGAAACAAATTGTCAGGCCAGAGAGCGACACTGCTGCGATTGTAAGTCAAGGACTTAACAGTTCACTTGAACGATGATGATCGCCCAAGCCACTCCCACCTGGTCACATGACCAGATATGTGGCAAGAGGCGGTCTTATAAATTGATAGTAACCCCCAAAACCTTACCCTTAGACTATCCACTGTCGACCTCCCCTGATTCCTAAGAGGTCAATAAAGGGCATGCATAAGTGCACCAGCGTGCCTTCCATCCCCTGTCCTAATGTTTTTCTCTTACGAATATCATGTACAGTATATAAACATTGTTATATCTTTGTATACTTACCAATACACACTTGACTAGATAGATAGATAGATAGATAGATAGATAGATAGATAGATAGATAGATAGATAGATAGATAAATGGCTGTCTTATTAATTAATGGTCTGAAGACAAGGTAAAGATAGCATAATGGGTGCACATTTAAAAGAGAAAGGAAGGGGAGGGGGAGAGGAGGGGTGATGAGAAGGGATGAGAGTTGATGAGAGGTGATGAGAAGGGAGAGGTGATGAGAAGGGATGGGGGGAGAGGAGAAGAGGGGAGGGGAGGGGAGGGGAGAGGTTTCCTACCATAATTTCATTGCTATGGGAATAATTTTTAGTACTTGTGAGGCAAATTGCCATGAAATGAGAGAGAGGTAAGTGAGGTCTAAGCCAAAGCACTCCACAATTTTTAAAAGACAAAGAAAGGGCCTAACAACCAACGGGCACTCGCTGAATAGTTGTCACTATAAGATTTTCAACCCTATCTTTGCCTTTAAGGCAAGAAGTGACTTCTTTCTCAAAATAAATTCATATCTCATTTCAATGATATATGAGTAATGTTTTGTGGGTTGTGTACAAGCCCACTGGAGACTACAGGCCGAGTGTTTTATTATCTGCCTTTGTTATTGTTCTTTTTTGGACTCAGGGGGAGGGGTGTGTTTTCTGAGCCCAGAAAATTTCATGGATGAAATAAGAACATTTACAAATATAAATGGAGGAGTTGTTGGATATGATTGTCACATAAACCCCCTGGGAGTGGTTTCTAGCATTTCCAGAATTTATGGAAAGTTGTTATCATAATTCTCTTTTAAAACACAAAGCTTGCTGGGGGCCAAGCAACTCTAATTTAAATCCAAAATGATAAAAAAAAATAGTGTCAGCTGCAGAACAAAAAGTCCTCATTTTATCTTTATTTTCATGGCAACCAGAAAGTGGATTTGAGGTGAAACATCTGTTTTAATTTGGTTTATATTATTTTCTCTTGCTGCTTTCTGCTAATAAGCTTTTTTTCATTCCTTTTATTTTATATTGGGATATTGAGGTTTATATTAAAGGGTGTGCATTCTATAATGATCTGCCTATCTTTTTTCTCCTATTCATCATAAAAGGGAAATAGATACTAATACAGAAGACACCACCATCCATAAGATTATTCCTAATATTATAAGTATTCAATAAAAGTGCATTATAAATCATAATCCTATGTATCGTACATTGAGTATTATCATGTTTCCCTGAAAATAAGACCATGTATTGCATTCTTTTGAACCCTGAAATAAGCGCTTGGCCTTACTGCTATGCACTCAAAAGCCCGATTGGGCTAATTATTAGGGGATGTCTTACTTTGGGAAAAACAGAGTAAGAAGTAAAAAAAAATTATTTGGATTTTCAAAGAAAATTTTCAACAAAAGGATTAGAGTGCTGCTTCATGTTGCTAATAAAATCAAATGGGAAATAACCGAGAAACACGGTTGCTAACTTTAAAAATCTTTATTCTCTGCAGGAGACTAACTAGACGCGGATACACTTTCACTCAGACGCGAGCTAGAGAGAAGCGCGTAAGCCCGGTGGCACTTTCCTTTTATACAGTTTCGCCTGGCAACAAGCGACGCCTGACAGCTCTACAAAGATTGGCACCAAACCGCAGCAGCCAATGAAAAGGAGGTAAACACTTCTACTTAAACACAGCCATTTCTGCTTAACAACTATACTTTAAAACTTTACCCAGTTACAGAATATTATGGAATCTTCTGGTCATAACACCCCTCCCCCTTCTGGATGGATTATTACAGGTTTATTCGGACAAACAAGTAATGAAGTCTTCGAGCCGAGCAGGCTTCCTAGGGGTGCATTCTGACCGACGTGGTTCATTCAGGACCTGGACATCTACTGAGGACGATGGTTCTTCTGCAGGTGAAGAATTTCCACGGCTGGAGCTTGGCAGAGCTGGGGCAGCGCTGGAATGGTCACTAAACCCCGGTAAGTCCCAGTCTATTTGTTCCTGGGCACGGCTGGGTCTGGTATAACTCCCTGTGGGGAGCGAAGGATTAGAAACCCCATTACTATTGTCAGCCATTTTTTCTCTGATGCTGGCTGTTTCCAGTCTCCCCCTTAGACGGTCTATGTGCCTCTTCCAGAGGCGTCCATCACTTAGTTTGACAATATACGTTTAGGACCTGTTTGCTCAGTCACTATCCCAGTCTCCCACTGTTTGCCCCTGTCAAAAATTTTTACATACACATTTTGACCCACAAACACTGACCTTTCAGGGATTGTTACACAATCTGGCTTCATTTTAACATAAGCTGGGTGCAGCCTATCTAAAGGAGACCTCAATCTCCTCCCCATGAGTAGTTCAGCTGGGCTCCTATTGGTAGTTAGGCTCGGTGTTATGTGCTGAGTTAATAGGAAGGTGTCCAGTTTTCTTGAATCTCCCCTGGCGATGACCTTTTTATGGCCTCTGGCCACCCTAACATACCTCTCCGCCATACCATTAGCCCAGGCTGCGTGGGGTGAGACCAAGGCATGTCTTACTCCCAATTGGGCTAAGAACAGCTCCAGCTGTCTCGAGGTGAATTGGGGCCCATTGTCCAAAACCAGGACATCTGGACACCAATGGGTTGCAAACAACGTCCTCAGTACATGTATAATTGCAGAAGAAATGGTGGACCCTAACAATATAACATATAACCATTTGGAATATGCATCCACCACTATCAAAAACATATTGGTGCCCACCGGTCCAGCCAGATCTATATGTACCCTTGGCCAGGGCCCTTGGGGCGCATCCCACTGTGCAGGGGTGGTTTTAGGAGGATTTGGCCTTGTTTCCTGACAAGGGCTACATGTGGCCACCCAATCTTCAATTCCCTTGTCCAACCCTGGCCACCATAGATACCCTCTGGCCAGAGCTTTCATCCTGACCACCCCAGGGTGCCCCTGGTGCAGCATGTGCATGACTTGAGGCCTTAGTGCAGTGGGTATAACTACCCTGTCACCCCACAAAATACAATCCTGCATCACAGAGAGTCCCAGCCTCTTGGTCTTAAAGTCCAGCACCGAGTGGTCTTCGCCATTTGGTGGCCACCCTTTCAATATATATTGGAGGACATTTCCCAACACCAGGTCCTTTTTAGTTTCAATGGCCACCTCTTTGGCAGTAATAAGTGAAGGTGCACCTAAATCAATGAGGAGAACATCCCCTGCAGGGGCAGGGTCCTCCACCCTTTGCCCTAATGGACAGCGACTAAGACCATCAGCATGATTGATCATTGAGCCCCCCTTATGTACAACGATATAATCATACCCTGCCAAAAAAATAGCCCAACGGGACATGCGGGGGGACATAAATGGTGGAGTTGGGCACCCGGTGGTTAAGAGCCCTAACAAGGGTTTATGGTCAGTGACCAGTTGAAATGGCCTCCCCAATAAGTAGTTGTGAAACTTTTTCACCCCGGCTACCAATGCCAGTGCCTCTCTATCTATCTGGGCATAATTACGTTCTGCCAGGGACAATGTCCTTGAAAAGTAGGCTACTGGGGCTTCCTGGCCATTTGGCAAGATGTGGGCCAGGACCCCTCCTACCCCATACGGGGAAGCATCGCATGTAAGCCTAAGTGGTAAGGTGGAACTATATTGTACCACGACACTTTGCGAGGTCAAGAGGTCTTTGATATCATTAAAAGCCTGTTGTTCTGTCTCACCCCATCTCCATGGCACTCCCTTGTGGAGAAGTTGATGAAGCGGCTCAGCTGCGGAGGCTTTCTGTTTCAGAAAAACAGAGTAAAATTTTAATAGCCCCAAAAATGCTTGCAGCTCTGTTCTAGAGGTGGGGGCAGGGGCATCCTTAATGGCTTTGATTTTCTCCTCAGTGGGGTGTATGCCTGCTTCATCTATCCTAAAGCCTAGGAAGTCCACTGATGAGGTTCCCCACACACACTTTTCTGGCTTTAGCCTTAATCCCTTAGCTTGTAACCTAGCCAGAATCTGTCGAATTCTACAGTGCAGTTGGTCTGGAGTGTCCCCTGATATTAAAATATCGTCAAAGTAAGGGACTACCCCCCTAATTCCCCAGAGCAATCGTTCCATGAGTCGCTGGAATATACCCGGGGCCACACTGATTCCAAATTGTAGTCGAGTACATTTGAAGGCCCCCCTGTGAGTAACAATTGTTTGTGCCAGGGCTATGGCATCGTCCACAGGGAGCTGCTGGTATGCCTGTGCAAGGTCCAGCCTTGCAAAAAATTTCCCAGACCCCAGGGTATGCAGCAACTGCTGCACGACAGGTATCGGATAGGAGTTGTGCTGTAATGCCTTATTCAAGGTAGATTTATAATCTGCACAAACTCTCACAGAGCCATCAGGCTTCAGGGGGGTGACAATAGGGGTCTCCCAGGGGGCATGTTCGACAGGAACCAAGATACCCTGAGCCTGGAGTTTCTGCAATTGGGCATCTAATTTATCCATTAGGGGTAGTGGTACCCTGCGAGGTTTTAACCGAAGGGGGGGAACAGCCGGATCCAAAGAAAAAGAAATGGGAGGCCACTTATAGGTACCTAACCCCGTTTTAAAAACCTCTGGAAATTCTTGGACAAAATCAGGCTCCTTCACACAAGTCACTTTGTGAAGACCAGTGACAGCTAACCCCAAAGGAGCCATCCAATCAAGTCCCAAAAGGGAATGATTAGCCCCCTCAATAACTAGAATAGGCAACATACAATGTACATTTCTAAAAGTTATAGGCACCCTAGTGCTTCCCAAAACCCGGATTGGGTGCCCCTGGAAGTCTTTGATGGCAATGTCCAGCGGCTTTAAAGAGTCCAGGGACAATGAAGGCACATATAGTCTCAGTTTATGCCACGGCATTAAAGTAAATTTAGAGCCTGTGTCCAGCTCCATGTGGCATGGTTGATGATTTAACATGAGAGGGACAATAATTTTATTAGGGGCGGGTGGGTATGTGCCACAGTCCGTGGATGTGCGGTTACCTCGGTTGCTCCATGGTCTCCGGTTCCCCCTTCCTTGTTGTCTGAATGGCCGGTAGACTCGTTGAGAAGGAAAGGTGGGCAGCAGGTCTTGATTGAATGGGATGTCGTCAGGTAGGATGGCTCGGCAGGCGGCGGCAATGTGGCCTCATTTGTCGCAGCGGCGGCAGAAAGCATCCTTAAAGGGACATCTCGAATGGGCATGCTGACCCCGGCATCCGGCACAGGCTTGAAATGATGGGCAAGGTTGTCTGGCAGGCGGTCCTCGAAGCTGGCAGCAGTGGTCTTCATATGGGTCGAATTCAGATGTGTTGTAATCGTGTTGATGATTAGTGGGGGCGCGAGGAGCCTCAGCGATCTTAAAAACTGTGGCCAGCTTGTCGTTTGACTTAAGGTAAGCTGCAGCGGCTTCAGCGACTTCCGCGGTTTGAGCTGCCTTAATTACATCTTGTAGGGACGAGTCGTCAGCTGCCAGCAGTTTATTCCGGATAGAAACATTTCTCATGCCAAATATGATGGCATCAGTTAGCGGCTTCCAAGAATATTTCAAATTTAGCCATATAGGCTGTCCAAGTTGACCTCTCAGGGTCAAATAATTCGGGCGGCTGGATGATCGAAGGGGTTGCCATAATGATTTTTTTCCGTTAAAAAAAATCGCCTCTAGACCCTCGTCGCCAGTGAAATAACCGAGAAACACGGTTGCTAACTTTAAATCTTTATTCTCTGCAGGAGACTAACTAGACGCTGATACACTTTCACTCAGATGCGAGCTAGAGAGAAGCGCGTAAGCCCGGTGGCACTTTCCTTTTATACAGTTTCGCCCGGCAACAAGCGACGCCTGACAGCTCTACAAAGATTGGTGCCAAACCACAGCAGCCAATGAAAAGGAGGTAAACACTTCTACTTAAACACAGCCATTTCTGCTTAACAACTATACTTTAAAACTTTACCCAGTTACAGAATATTATGGAATCTTCTGGTCATAACAAAATGGATTTGAATTACTGTGTCCACTTCTATTGTTCTTTCTTTCTTTCTTTCTTTCTTTCTTTCTTTCTTTCTTTCTTTCTTTCTTGACATCAGTTCTACTAGGTAGCAATTGTACTAGGACTGAAACCATAAAGTAAGAATAAAATTAAAGATATATTGTGAAGGATGTGGAAATGCTTCAAAATTGATTTTATCTCTTAAATTCCAACTGTATTTAAGATTAATTTGAATCTTGGTTTAGTTTGATTCCATGCTATCATTTTATTATTTATTTATTTATTAATCAGATTTGTATGCCGCCCCTCTCCGTAGACTCGGGGTGGCTAACAGCAATAATAATACAATGTAAACAAATCTAATATTTAAGTTAATTTAAAAAACCCCAATTTAAGAAACCAATCAAACATACTGACATACCATGCATAAATTTCATAAGCCTGGGGGCAAGGGAAAGTCTCAATTCACCCATGCCTGATGACAGAGGTGGGTTTTAAGGAGCTTACGAAAGGCAAGGAGGGTGGGGGCAACTCTGATATCTGGGGGGAGTTGGTTTCAAAGGGTTGGGGCCACCACAGAGAAGGCTCTTCCCCTGGGTCCCGCCAAATGACATTGTTTAGTTGATGGGACCGGAGAAGGCCAATTCTGTGAGACCTAACTGGTCACTGGGATTCGTGCGGCAGAAGGCGGTCCCGGAGATATTCTGGTCCGGTGCCATGAAGGGCTTTATAGGTCATAACCAACCCTCATCATATTTGCTTCTGTACTGGATAGAGGAAGTATGTTATCCACTACTCTATTGTTTAGTAGGGTTACCGACAGAAAGGCAAAGTTAGAATATATATTGCATAGTTTTATATTCCAGTCTCAAACCTGAAAACTCTTTTCTTGTGTAAACTGGTGATTTGCTTAGCTTTAAGGATTTTTATATTCTCTAACGCTGGTTCTGTAATGGAAATTAATTGAGAACTCATCAGACAGAAATTCCTTTGATCTCTGCTTGCAATGGGATGAGAGTACCAAGTCAGAATAGTTTAGAAAAGAAGCATCTCTCAGGGTCCTTGACCTTAGATCTTACCATGGAGATAAAAGGTATTACAGAAGAATGGTGTTAAATCCAGTACATCTGAAATCAACAAACACTTTGTAAGTTGAATAGTAGCATAAGCACTTTTCACCAGCCCTCAATGCAATTAGTCTGAAATGTGTTTTTTTCCTGCAGCTGACATAATTTGCATCAAGGTGCCTACAGTGCCTATTCTCTGCTTCAGTAGATGTTCCTAACAAATGCCTCCTTCCTCCAAATTGTCCATTAAAAATCTGAAAACCAAAGTGAAAGTGAATTTAAGAATCTTGTATTTACAGACACAAATTAGATCATTTCCCTGCACCTATCCAATGATACACTGATGTTTAGTCATGCCAGCCACATGACTATGGAGACGTCTTCTGACAGCACTGGCTCCTCAGCTTTGAAACTGAGATGAGCCCACTAAAGCAATAATGGCAAACCTATGGCACGGGTGGCACAGATGGCATGCGGAGCCATATCTGCTGGCATGCAAGCCGTTGCCCTAGCTCAGCCCCAACATGCATGTGCATGCCGGCCAGCTGATTTTTGGCTCACACGAGGTTCGGGGAGGGTGTTTTGGGCTTTCAGAGAACCTCCAGGGTGGTAGTGGGCATTTTTACCCTCCGCTGGCTCCAGGGAAGACTTTGGAGCCTGGGGAGGGCGAAGCATGAGCCTACTGGGACCGCCAGAAGTTGGGAAATGGCCCGTTTCTGGCCTCCAGAGGGCCTCCGGGGGTAGGGGTGGTTGGGGGAAAGCTGTTTTCACCCTCCCCAGGCATTGAATTATGGATGTGGGCACTCACATATGCATGATAGCATGCATGCATGCTCTTTCGGCATCCAAGGAAAAAAAGATTTTCCATCACTGCCCTAAAGTTAGGAATGACTAGCAGGATTGTTTACAAGGAAAGTAGTGAAACAATTTCGGCTTAAATCTGTGGCTCCCTAATTTTCAGAATAATTTCTGTTAAATTGCAAAGTCATCTGGTACTGTGAATGGTAGTGTTACTCACAAAGGCAATTTCCTTTATGGAAACCATGACTGGATTTTCCAACCAAAAGAATGAGTTACATAACAAATTGAATTGTATCAAGTGTGACATCCCAATGGTTATTGGAAAGATCTTGGGACAGTTTGTAATAATGTAATAATAATAAAGTTGTGGTCTCAACAGAACAAGATCTGACACATAGCAAAGTTGAAAAGCAATTGTCTTGAGCTTTAAGCTAGGTATTTGGATCAGGACCATAGCTTCACACATTTTCTTTTAAAATATCTTCAGAGATATTTTATTATGCTGACATTTTTCCCAATAGGATTTAAAATTATGTTTTGCTTTGAGTTTTCTAGTGTCCTTTAGGAATGAGTGCATCGCCAAATGTGGATTTGATTATGTTTTGATATAAAAAAATATTATGTTAACTAAATATTATGTGATAATTAAAACCATATTTCATGAAGTTTTATGATTATGTAACAGTCTGACATGGATCCCTTAAAATATCCATGAGGCCATAACAAAAATGTTCCCAATCAATAATTGGCACTTTCCTATTCATTTCCTACTAGAAATGTTGTCATGTTTACTTAGGATATATATTTCATTACCAATTAAAACCAGAGTGCACCTTCCCCCACTTCTTTCAGATGCAATCATTTAGCATGATTTTAGCCCCAGAATGGCCTTATTAGAACTTATTAAGACATATCAACAAATGGCTGAGTTTTGGAATGAAATAGAAGTTAAAAATAACAATCTTATAGTTCCCAGTTCTCCCAAATTATCAAAATCCACATATTTTTAAAGACATAATTTTTTGCTTAGTTTATTTAAAAATATTCATGATTGTGCCAGTTCTTTATCTTTATTAACTCCCAGTTAACTTCAATTTCAATTCAATTCTCAGTTCTCTATGACTCAAAATCATCGTTTGAAGGAATGCCTCCTACCTGTTTCTATCAGTGGTCTTCCTTCTTCTCCCTAGCTATGACTAGGTAAGGGCCAATCCCTTGTCTTTCTTGAGACTTATAAACAGAAAAATGAAAATGAAAAATAGTTGATCAAGGCTTCAAGGGTACTGGGATGAAGAACCATAGGCATTCTCTAATACTTTCTTTTACATAATTATTATTATCCCTTGTTGTTTCTGCTAGTAGGTAAATTTAAGAAGAAATGATCTAAGCATAGCCCATAAAATCATATGCTACAACGTCTTTCCTGTCAGCGACTACTTCAGCTTCAACACAACACGCGAGCACACAATAGATACAAACTTAATGTAAACCGCTCCAAATTCGACTGCAGGAAATACGACTTTAGTAACCGAGTAGTTGATGCATGGAACTCACTACCAGACTCTATAGTATCATCTCCTAACCCCAAAAACGTTACCCTTAGACTATTCACTGTTGACCTCTCCCAATTCCTAAGAAGCGTGCATAAGTGCACCAGTGTGCCTTCCGTCCCCTGTCTTAATGTTTCATGTATATGAATATTATTATATCTAATGTTTTTTTCTTATTTTTCTTTTTACTAGTATCATTTATAAAAATATTATTATATCTTTACATACCTCCAATATGTACTTCAGAAAACAAACAAACAAAAATGAAATGAAATAAAATAAAATAAAATAAACCAAAGTAGTAAAAGTGAGCTCACAGAATCATGGAAAGGCAATTGCAGCAGAATAAAGCAGCATTTAGAACAATTTAGCTCTTCCTGAAATTTCAGAATACTTGGAAATATCCCCAATGTTTCCTAAGCATTTTTTGAAATGCTCAGATGAAAACTACTTGTGGACTTTTCATCTCTTTCCCCTTGAGCCATTATTTATCTTGACTTTCCAATCAAATGTTATCATTCCTTTAAATTAGGAAAGATGTTCATATCTGTATGTTTCCCCACACATAATTTAGAAAAACCTACCAGATCACAATCTGGCGGTCTACCTTCTATAACCAGAATATTTAACCTGCCCTGTAGGTAACATATCACCTAGTACAGAGGTGTCAAACTCACATCATCATGCTGTCATTATGTGATGTATTGCAACTTTTTTACCCTTTGCTAAAGTGAGGGTAGGCATAGCCACAGTTTGATGCATCTGTCTCATAGGCCACCAGTTTGACACACCTGACTTAGCAGAAGTGGGCCAGCTACCCTTAAGCAAAATAGAAGACTCTGACCAATTATCCACTGTTAAAATAAGATTAGCTGCCCATTCAATTAAATTTTGTTCACGGAATGTAAAAGGACAATAGGGTATTTGCTCCAGGAAACAAAACATTTTGAACTAACCTAGACACTTTTTCTGGCTGCTAATGCTTGATCACAACTTAACCTTCAGCATCCTATGGAACTATAAAGCTATTAATATGTGTGATATAGGACATTTATTCAAAGGCTCTTCAGTAAACTCAGGAAGCTGGGAGAATAAGACAGATTTCCTTGCTCAGCCGCCACTCATTTTACAAAACAAAATAAAGCAGTATATGGACAATTTTTAGAGCAGAGAAAGCTTTAGATTCTATGACATGGTCACTGTCATCTATCTGCAGAGAGACAGGGCACAAATTATAAAGGACACATTTATAACAGAAAGGGAAAGGAGGGCAGCAAGGGAAGATGGAAACCAGATGCAGCTGTAGCAATGTGCATGTTTGTGTATTCAGCGTATTGCTGAATCATGGTATACTGAATTCCACTGAAAGGACAACACACTACAGCTACATTTCATATTCTATTTTCCCTATTTTGGCATGAGAGATTGTGGAATGTGAAACCTAAGTTAAAAAGGGGGGAGAAGCATACATACATAATCTTGCAGGATAAGCCGTGTTATGCAACACGCAGAAGAGATGTAAGAACGGATGCTTTTGCACTTAATTTTTTAATTTAAAGCTCAGTATTCAATGCATATATTACAGGAATCCCCATGACATTCAACTACAAGTCTTATTCAAAATGCTGGGTTTTGAATGACCTGATCTTGGCTTTGCTGTACTGCTGCTGTATTAGCAATCAATCTAAATTTTGTTTAGATTTGGCTACAGTTTTCAATTCATGTATTTTTCTTTCTGAGGGGTTAGCGGTTCACATCAAGGAACATGTGCACAGATTAAATAACAGAACAAAGAAGGATCATTTTGATGCAATTGTATAATCACAGCAGGATTTTGTTTTGTGCTGATGTAATCATTGTTCCTTTTGCTGGTGTTATTAGATAACTTTTATGAAAGAAAAAAATTAAATGATATAAAAATGTACACACACTAATCCTGAACCACTCTTCAATGTATGTGGCCAGAATTAGAGCTAAAACATTAAAGTAAGCAATTACTCTAATAATTTCTGTAAACTAAAAATTCAGCTAGCATTTTTTTCCCTTCTTATTTTCTGGCTCAACTCAGAATGCAGAGGGGGTTGCTAGTAGGAATATTGGAGGGGATACAAACTGGGAAGGTAGAAAGTTGTGTCTGTTGGCGGTTGCAAAATTCTATGTGTACATGTACATGTCTGAGAATGGGAAGTTGATCTGACTAGTAAGTAGTGTAGCAAGTTTATAAGGAATAAAAGAGAATATTTGTAGGGCGGGTTGGCATGGGGGCTCTTTGCAGCCACTAGAGCAGGTGTGTAAAACTCAAGGCCCAGGGGCTGGATCTGGCCCGTGAGATGGCCTGCAGAGCTGCCCTGGTAACTGAAAAGGACTGATCAGTTAAAAAGGAGCTCGCAAAGGCTGTGGATGGCACTCCTGAGCTCTGTTTTTGCAGGCAGAGGGTTGTAGATGGTTGTTTCAGGTGAAAATGGAGCTTGGGGGTCTGTTTCCACTGCTTGGACAGGCCTTGCCCACCCTGGCCCCCCAAGGTCAAACACAAATCTGATGCAGCCCTCAATGAAATCAAGTTTGATACCCTGCACTAGAGTATAAAACTGACAGCAAACAGCACTCTTTACTAGTACAGATGATGTTACCTAGTTTGGGTAATTTATTTATTGTATTCATTTATTTATTGTATTTATATGCCGCTCATTCCAAAGCGGACTCTGAGTGGCCAACAATAGAAATAAATACATCAACAATAAAAAACAGTTAAAATATAATAATAAAAACCAACAATACAATAAAACAGCAATAACATTAAAATACCCATTTGTTTATTTATTTATTTGTTTGTTAGTTAGATTTTTATGCCACCTTTCTTGAGGCGACTCAGACATACTTACAATCAACCTAATTCCAGGCCTGCTGGAAAATCCAGGTCTTAAAGACTTTCCGGAAGACCGGTAGGGTGGAGATAGTGCAGATATCTGGGGGCAGATGGTTTCAAGGAGTTGGAGCCACCAAAGAGAAGGCTCTTCCCCAAGATCCCACCCACGGGACGGGACCTGGAGAAGGCCAACTCTGTGGGCCTTTACTGGCCGCAACGAGGTATGAGGGAGCATGCGGTCCCGTAAATAGTCTGGCATTGAGCCATTTAAGCCTTTAAAACTAATAACTGCAACCAACACCTTGAATTGTGCTTGGAAATCAAATGGCAACTGACTGGCAATTGCGCTTGAAGACCGACTGGTAATAAGACATCTTCAAGAAAACAAACAAGCTTATTACAGGCATCTAGTCAATTTACTCATTCCTGCACAATAACAGGAAGCCTTTTTCTTGTGATTATGGTAGCTGGTGTTTTAGCTCTTAGGACATTGTCTCATTTGAAATTTGCAGCAGTTGTCTTATGGGTTCCATTTTTAACTACATCCCAGTCACTTGCAGGGGCACGTTGATCCTTTGACATGTATGTAATTTCCTGAATACCAAAAGAAAGTGGAATCAAGAA
The DNA here is from genome assembly GCF_031021105.1 of Erythrolamprus reginae. Lineage (NCBI taxonomy): Eukaryota > Metazoa > Chordata > Lepidosauria > Squamata > Dipsadidae > Erythrolamprus > Erythrolamprus reginae. The sequence goes on along the minus strand of NC_091950.1, from coordinate 151,041,475 downwards.
GGCTAAACAAGGTTCTGACCCAGATTCATCTCCATGCCTCTATTTTCCATAATATTTGTGACTATACATGTACATGCGTGGACAGTTATACTGAAGGAAATGACCTCAGATTCAGCAGGCAAAGTGATAGAAAAAAGAGAACACAAAGACAATCCTTCACTCTTTATTTACATTTTCCTGTGCTCAGGAGATCCCTCACTCCATAAAAGACCTTGGAATACTCATATCAAATTATCTAAGTGCCAAAGCCCACTGCAACATCATCGCCAAAAAGGCTTCAAGAGTTGTTAACCTAATCCTACATAGCTTCTGTTCTGGTAATCTCACACTACTAACCAGAGCAAACAAAATTTCAATCCTTGAATACAGCTCATCTGTCTGGAACCCACACTGCATATCAGACATATCTTATATATTCTCTTCCTTTCATGTATCCTCTCCTCTAAGTTCACCTTCACCCTCTTTTTATATTATCACATGTCTATTTTCTTCCTATGTATTTATGTATTGGACAAATGAATAAATAAATAAAATAAATAAATAAACATTCTAGAAAATGTCAATAGATACTTTATTAGAAGAGCCCTCCACTCCTCCACTCACAACAGAATACTCAACGCAACTAGTCTTACAATCTTAGGTTTAGAAAGCTTAGAACTAAGCTTTAAACATGACCTAAGCATAACCCATAAAATCATCTGCTACAACATCCTTCCTATCAACGATTACTTCAGCTTCATCCACAACAATACATGAGCACACCACAGATACAAACCTAAAGTAAACTGCACTAAACTTCACTGCAGGAAATATGACTTTAGTAACCAAGTAGTTGATGCATGGAACTCACTACCAGACTCTGTAGTATCATCACTTAACCCCCAAAACTTTACCCTTAAACAATCTACTGTTGACCTCTCCCGATTCCTAAAAGGTCAGTAAGGGGCATGCATAAGTGTATCAGAGTGTCTTCTGTCCCCTGTCCTAATGTTTCTCTTTTACTAGTATCATGTAATATAAATACTGTATTATTATATCTTTGTATACCACCAATACATATTTGACAAAACAAACAAATTTAATTTAATTTAATTTATTAGATTTGTATACTGCCCCTCTCCACAGACACGGGGCGGCTCACAGCAACAATAATAACAATATAACAAATCTAATATTTAAAAACATCTAAAACCCATCATTAAAACCATATAACACAATCATACCATACATAAACTATATAAGCCTGGGATATCTCAATTCCCCCATTCCTGGTGACATAGGTCGGTCTTAAGCAATTTACGAAAGGCAAGGAGAGTGGGGGCAGTTGATTCCAGAGGGCCGGGGCCGCCACAGAGAATAAAATAAATAACAAATAAAATAAAATAAAATAAAATAAAATATCATGCATTTACAGTTTCAAAGACAGGAAGGAGAGTCGATGGGGGTGGCTTACATGATCAGGGAATAGTATGTTAAAATCATTTGTGAGAATTTAAGGAATAGCAACTCTTTACAAGAAAATTGTCTCTTTTGAGGAAAAAACACTAGAGAGTTTCTGTTTATTCTCTTTAATCACCTTTAATAGTTATCCTTCATCAAGAAAACAATGAAGCAGTTGAGCACTTTCTAACTTTACTTGCCAGTGTTATTCTTCTGAACTGTCTATATTCTCCTGAAGAACTGTATCATTTAATTTGTCCATGTTTTGGAAAAGGAGACTTAGCTGAAAGATTGTTATGATGATTTGCAAAGCTAATGAAAAAAAATTATTTCATCATGTGAATCTTTAACTATCACTAGTTCAAATCCTTCAGACTTCAGGGGAAATTGGCTTTAATGTTGCAGTCATGGTTTATATTCCGATCACAGCTCTTTAAAATGGAACAATGGATAATAACTAAGACCCATTTTGGCAATATTTTGAGAGATGATGTCGCTCAGAGAAGGCTAACTGGAAGAGGATGGAAAAGGAAACAGAAAAGGAATGGTTATAAAATCCATTATTATTCCAATGTTCTGACAACCAAGAAATTGTTTTGCAATCATGGGAATATTTAAATGGCTTATTTTCATTTCCATATAATACAGGAATGTTGTTGGATATGTATTGTAAGGCCTTTTACCATAATCATGAGAACAATAAACTTAATTAAAAGGAAAAGATAATGGCTCCCATGATATTAAGCCTTAAACTGGAGTGAAACAGATAGTAGTGTTTGAGTTCTAGATAAGTTAGAGAAAATCCGTAGACATGTAACCAGAGGTGGGTTTCAACAGGTTCTGACCAGTTCTGGAGAACTGTTAGTGTAAATTTTGAGTAGCTTGGAGAACCAGTAAATACCACCTCTGACTGGCCCAGCCCACATCTATTCTCTGCCTTCTAAGTACCAGCAGATTGGGAGGAAATGGGGATTTTCCAGTAACCTTCCCCCTGGAGTAAGATGGAAATGGAGTTTTTATAGTATCCTTCCCCACCACACCCACCAATGAACACCCATCAAGCAACATCATGTCCACCAAGCCAAGCACACAGAATTGATGGTAAAAAAAATTGAATCCCACCACTGCATGTAACAGAAGTCATGAATGAATCCATAGACATGTAACACAAGTCATAACTGTCACAATGTATTTTTAACCTCAGAGAAGTTTACAATCAGAGGATATGTTCATTAGTGTGTCATTATTATTCACCAAGGCAATGTTTCATGATTACATAAACAAAAAGATTGGTTTTGTATTATTTCTTCATCCTACCACACATATTGTAGTCTTTGCATCTACATGCTATATAAACAAACCAGTCCTCATAGTTTGGTAAGAATAAGAGCCCCATTTATCAAAGTATGCTTTGATATTTCTGACTTAACAAAAAAGAATTAAGGGACACTAAGAACTTTACTAAAAGCTGAAAGTAGAGTAAGAGGGAAGTTCTTCCCTAGGAAATGTAGGCCTGCCTGCTAATGAATGTTGGACTTCAACTTTGTATCACTATGTAAACCTATTGGCCACTAGAACAAATTAATGTAGAGATTTAACAGGTTAACAGAGTTGGAAGAGACCTTGTAGATCTTCTAGTCCAACCCCCTGTCCAAACAAGAGACCCTACAGCAGTGATGGTTAACCTTTTTGGCACCAAGTGCTGAAACTGGAGTATATGTGCCAGAGTGCCAATACTCAGAAAAGAGAAGCTGGACAGTCAGTGATGGGCTCCTATGGGTATGGTCAGGTACACGGAACTGGTAGAAAAAATTTGGTCAGGTACATTTTTTTCCCTTCTGGGCATGTTTTTCCTATCGCAGTAAATGAACTTGAATATATATAATTTTAGAAGAGCTGTGTGTATGTGTGCATATACACATACAGTCTATATAGTAGATAATGTATATTTTTGTGTGTAATTTATTTTATTTATTATTTATTAATCAGATTTGTATGCCGCCCCTCTCCGTAGACTCGGGGCGGCTAACAGCAATAATAATACAATGTAAACAAATCTAATATTTAAGTTAATTTAAAAAAACCCAATTTAAGAAACCAATCATACATACTGACATACCATGCATAAATTTTATAAGCCTAGGGGGAAGGGAAAGTCTCAATTCCCTCATGTCTGGCGACAGAGGTGGGTTTTAAGGAGCTTACGAAAGGCAAGGAAGGTGGGGGCAACTCTGATATCTGGGGGGAGTTGGTTCCAAAGGGTCGGGGCCGCCACAGAGAAGGCTCTTCCCCTGGGTCCCGCCAAACGACATTGTTTAGTTGATGGGACCCGGAGAAGGCCAACTCTGTGAGACCTAACTGGTCGCTGGGATTCGTGCGGCAGAAGGCGTTCCCGAGATATTCTGGTCTGGTGCTGATAATATGTATGTACACATATGGCATAAATACATAGAATTAAATAGTATATTTTGGATAAGAGAAATTGTATCTCTTTGAGGCGAGGAGAGGCCAGGCACCTTAAGCCTAGAGAGTGATGTCAAGCTGGCCACCTTTAAGCCAGTCACCCTTAATCAACCCCCAGGTCACATGATCGTCAAGCCACTCCCACCTGGTCACATGGCTGGCAAGCCACACCCACAAAATAAGCCATGAGCACAGTGTGGTAGTAAAAAACCTTTCAGCCCTTCACTGTGGATGGTGTATATGCTCGTTGGACCAGCTGCCCAGTGCACATGTGTGTGATGGAACAGGGAAAAGCAGTTGGTGATGATGCACGTACCTATGGAGAGGGCTCTGTGTGCCACCTCTGGCATGCCTGCCATAGGTTTGCCATCATGGCCCTATACCATTTTTGACAAATGGCAGTCCATTCTCTTCTTGAAAGTTTCCAGTGATGAAGCACCTACAAATTCTGAAGGCAAGCCGTTCCATCGATTGATTGTTCTCACTATCAGATGATTGACAGATAATTATCACTGCCTGCAGTGTTATGCTTCCCATTGGTTATACTGAGTTTTCATCACTCCTTTCCTCTCTTAATTCAGCTTTTTTTTCTTTTTTAATTTCACCCTCAGTAATTGGAATTCTTAGCTCACTTGCTGCTTTCTGTAATGGACAAGATCTCACTATAGGATTTTGATGTAGATAGGCTCAAGTAATTATGCTTTATTGTCACCATCCTATTTTTTAAATAAAGCTTATGCAACTTTTTTTTTTGCTTTCACGCATGAACCCACTTTAAGAATATTTGATTTGATTTCTAACATAAATGTTTCTCTCTCCACGCTTTCTTTGCACGATGTAAACATAGCTGCAATCTAACAACGAACAACTGATCTGATTTCTTTTGATAAGCTTGAGGGTTGAACACTTTGAATCAAGGAAGAACTTGGGTGGAAATACAATATATTAAACCTGCTAATTATGAATTTCATCAATATGACAGTGAAAAAACAGAATGTGCTTTATATAACTTGGCAAGTTTAGGATGTCCTGCATGAAATCATTATAATTATTAAAAATTATAGTACACTTCCTTCTAGTGATCTTGCTGAGGTTTATATGAATTTCCAGTCATATGGCTCAAGCCATTTTACTTTTAGCCATCTTTGTGGTGAGCTTCTTCACAGTATTAACTCTTAAATCTTTGCAGAGGGTTATAACCCTCTGGCAAACTTTGTACTTTGAATGCATGAGCTTTCCAAGTTAACAAATTGGTTATTGTAGAGGGTTGCTTGAGCTATTTGTCAGCTGCACTCCAAACTAAATCCTTTCATAGCAGCTTACTTAAATTTAAAACAAGGATTAAATCAATGCGATGCATTAAAAGTCGTGGAAAATAAGTTGTAAAGAAAGTCTGATTGTAACTAGAAATTTCCCAGGGGGAGTTTCACAAGACTTACAAGACATAATGGCTTGTAATGCCATTCCTTAATAAATCTTAATTATCTTAAATTATCTCAGAATTACTTGTTTATAATTCATTCATTCTCTTGGGGAAACATTGCAAATCAAACAACCAAGAATATGAAGAAAGTTAAATAAAACCATATATATATCCATAACAAGGTCGAAATAGATGTATACTAGGCTCCTTTCCTTTTCACTTATCAGCAAAAATTTGTAACCATGTAAAATTAAAGTTGTCGACTATAAAAAAAAAATAATCTGCCTTGGAATGGCCCCTGCATGGGGCCAAAAGGCAAAAAGAAAGCAAAAGTTGCTTCCTCCCATATTTGGGAATACAGTGGTACCTCGAGATACGAGTTTAATTCGTTCCGGACCTGGGCTCTTAAGTCGAGCAGCTCTTATCTCGAACGACTTTTCCCCATAGGAATTAATGTAAATAATTTTAATTGGTTCCAGCCCTCAAAAAACTCACAAAGTTAGTCTAAATTATGCAGAAAGACATGTTTTTAATGAAGAAATGTACATGTACATATAAATGAATAATGAAGTTTCTTTCACTTAACTTGTAAACTTTCTTAAACTTTTAAATTTACATATGTTCAACTTCTCTGCCACCCAATCCTGTAGGACAGAGGTCCCCAACCCTTTTTGCACCAGGGACCGGCTTTAAGCGATCAAGAGAGGAATGGGTGAATGAATGGACGGAGGGTGGGAAGGAAGGAAGGAAAGAGGGAAGGGACAGGAACAGAGGAAGGAAGCAAGGAAACTTATGAAAGGGGAGAGTAAGAGAGGAATGAGTGAAGGGAGGGAGGGAGGGAAGAAGGTGGGAAGGAGAAAGAAAAGAAGAAATAGAGGAAGGGAAGGTAAAAGAGAGAAAGAAAAAGAGCAAGAAAGAAAGAAAGAAAGAAAGAAAGAAAGAAAGAAAGGGGGAAGGGACAGGAACAGAGGAAGGAAGCAAGGAAACTTATGAAAGGGGAGAGTAAGAGAGGAAGTACTGAAGGGAGGGAGGGAGGGAAGAAGGTGGGAAGGAGAAAGAAAAGAAGAAATAGAGGAAGGGAAGGTAAAAGAGAGAAAGAAAAAGAGCAAGAAAGAAAGCTGCAAGCCCCCCCCCCGAGCCCCCCAGGCCGGCTGCAACCTTTTAAAACACGCGCGCCGCTTCGCAGCTGTCTCCTGAAGCCGAACGCGGAAGTTAGCATTTGGCTTCAGGAGACAGCTCCTTGGCGCTTGTATCTCGAATTTGGGCTTGTAAGTAGAACAAAAATATCTCTCCCCTCCCAGCTCTTATCTCGAGTTGCTCTTAAGTAGAGCAGCTCTTATGTCGGGGTTCCACTGTATCAGGGTGATTTTGACAGAAAATCAGCCATATGGCTCTTCCTTGGTAAAGGCTGATTTGGAGCCGAGCCTGTAGCACAGAGGTTAATATCCTGCCTTGCCTGCAGCATGCTACAGGTTCAAATCACAGTAAGGGTATGTCTGGCTGACAAGACCATAACAAGGTGGAAATAGATTTATACTAGGTTCCCTTCTTTTTCACTTATCAGCAAAAATATGTAACCATATATATATATATATATATATATATATATATATATATATATATATATATATATACAGTGAACCCTCGAGTTTCGCGTCCTCAAGGATCGCGAAAGGGCTATTTCGCTAGTTTGCAACCCGGAAGTAAACTCCACCATCTACGCATGCGTGCCCTTCCACGCATGCGTAGATGGTGGAGTTTCCCCGCCGGGCAGAGGCTTCCCTGGGTCTTCCCCCTCTTGCCCCGTAAGACCCCAGCGGCGGTGGGCTGGAGCGAGAGCTTGGGGCACCCTAGCTCCGCTTCCCAGCTGGGAAGCGGAGCCGGCAACAGCGTGGGCGGGCGGGCGGCGCGCGCGAGCTTGGGGCAGCCTAGCTCCGCTCCCCAGCTGGGGAGCGGATCTAGGGAGTCCCCCACCGCGCGCGCGTTGCTGGGGAAAGCGCGCGCGCTTGGGAACATCCCAGCTTCGCTCCCAGCTGGGGAGCGGATCTAGGGAGTCCCCCACCGCGCGCGCGTTGCTGGGGAAAGCGCGCGCGCTTGGGAACATCCCAGCTTCGCTCCCAGCTGGGGAGCGGATCTATGGAGTCCCCCACCGCGGGCGCGTTGCTGGGGAAAGTGCGCGCGCTTGGGAACATCCCAGCTTCGCTCCCAGCTGGGGAGCGGATCTAGGGAGTCCCCACCGCGCGCGCGTTGCTGGGGAAAGCGCGCGCGCTTGGGAACATCCCAGCTTCGCTCCCAGCTGGGGAGCGGATCTAGGGAGTCCCCCACCGCGCGCGCGTTGCTGGGGAAAGCGCGCGCGCTTGGGAACATCCCAGCTTCGCTCCCAGCTGGGGAGCGGATCTATGGAGTCCCCCACCGCGGGCGCGTTGCTGGGGAAAGTGCGCGCGCTTGGGAACATCCCAGCTTCGCTCCCAGCTGGGGAGCGGATCTAGGGAGTCCCCACCGCACGTGCGTTGCTGGGGAAAGCGCGCGCGCTTGGGAACATCCCAGCTTCGCTCCCAGCTGGGGAGCGGATCTAGGGAGTCCCCCACCGCGCGCGCGTTGCTGGGGAAAGCGCGCGCGCTTGGGAACATCCCAGCTTCGCTCCCAGCTGGGGAGCGGATCTATGGAGTCCCCCACCGCGGGCGCGTTGCTGGGGAAAGTGCGCGCGCTTGGGAACATCCCAGCTTCGCTCCCAGCTGGGGAGCGGATCTAGGGAGTCCCCACCGCGCGTGCGTTGCTGGGGAAAGCGCGCGCGCTTGGGAACATCCCAGCTTCGCCCAGCGAAGCTGGGATGTTCCCAAGCGCGCGCGCTTTCCCCAGCAACGCGCGCGCGGTGGGGGACTCCCTAGATCCGCTCCCCAGCTGGGAGCGAAGCTGGGATGTTCCCAAGCGCGCGCGCTTTCCCCAGCAACGCGCGTGCGGTGGGGGACTCCCTAGATCCGCTCCCCAGCTGGGAGCGAAGCTGGGATGTTCCCAAGCGCGCGCGCTTTCCCCAGCAACGCGCCCGCGGTGGGGGACTCCATAGATCCGCTCCCCAGCTGGGAGCGAAGCTGGGATGTTCCCAAGCGAGCGGGCACCCAGGGAAGCCGTTGTGCGAGCAACGGGGTGGGCGGGCGAAGGGCGGGCGGCAGTAGAAGCAAAAACACCATCTGCGCAAGCGCAGATGGTGTTTTTACTTCCGCACCGCTACTTCGCTAAAAATCGATCATCGCGTGGGGTCCTGGAACGGAACCCTCGCGATGATCGAGGGTTCACTGTATATACAGTGATCCCCCGGTTATTGCGTCCCCGACCATTGCGAACAGGCTAATTTGCGATTTTTCAACCCGGAAGTCAAAACACCATCTGCGCATGCGTGCCCTTTTTTCTATGGGCACGCATGTGTAGATGGCGCCGGGCAGATCAGCTGCTGGGCGGCTTCCCTGGGTCTTCCCCCTCTTGCTGGCGGGAGGGCGAGCGGCGGGCATCAGCAAGGAGTTTCCCCACCGCCCACGCAAACTCCTCGCTGCCGCCCGCCCTTCGCCTGCCCACGCCGTTCATTCTCGCCGCTTCCCAGCTGAGTCCTGAAGCAAATTCGCTTCAGGACTCAGCTGGAAAGCGGCGAGAGCGAGCGCCAGCGAACGGCTTGTCCGCCGCCTGCCTGCCCGCTAGCGAGGAGCCGAAGATTGGGGGCGGGGCGGCTGTTTTAAAACATCGCCGCCGGCATGGGGGGCTTGCCAGCACCCCCCGGACCCCCAACCCGGGTTTGGGGGGCTGCTAGGAAGCCCCCCATGCCGGTGGCGACGTTTTAAAACAGCCGCGCCGCCCCCAATCTTCAGCTCCTCGCTAGCGCTGCGGAAGTAAAAACACCATCTGCGCATGCGCAGATGGTGTTTTTACTTCCGCAGCGCTACTTCGCGAAAACCCGCTTGTTGCGGGGGGTCCTGGAACGGAACCCTCGCAATGATCGGGGGATCACTGTATATATATATGTGTGTGTGTTTGTTTTCATAGATTTTCACGGGTACAGGTATGACTGTCTTGGTATATTCGGGTTTCTTCCATCGAGACAGAAAAACATTCCCCAAATATGAACAATATATATATATATGTAGATTGTTCTGAGTTCGGGTTTTGCCCCGTGTAATATTTTGAGTGTCTATTACACGGGGCAAAACCCGAACTCAGAACAATCTACATACATATACCCGTGAAAATCTATGAAAACAAATATATATGTGTGTGTGTGTGTGTGTGTGTGTGTGTAAAATGTAGATTGTTTTGAGTTCAGGTTTTGCCCCGTGTAATATTTTGAGTGTCTATACGACATTTCGGTGAAATCACATTCACCATCATCAGCCTGAAGTTGTAAGCTTCGTGCTGCTGTAAATATAGTTTGTTTGCAACTGCCATTTGTTCCTTATAAATAGTGGTGGGGGTGGAGATTTGGTTTGAATGTAGCAAATAGATTGGGTGGCTATGTTTTAATGATTTGATTGGTTGGCGGAATCACATTTAGTTGAAGGATTGACATGGTGATGATTATGATATGTTTTTTTGTTTAAGGCTGGTTTCCAAATTTCTGGTAGGCGGGACATGTCATCTCGTTTGTTCATGCTGAGGGGGTGTTTTTCTATCTCTATGGCTTCCATGATTATTCTTTTATATACATGTTCTGTTTTGGAAAGTAATTTAGTTTTTTCAAAGTCAATTTCATCCCCTGTTTTTTTAATGTGCTGGACAAGGGAGGAAGTTTTTTCTTCTTTTTTGACTGCATTTTTATGTTCTGCAATGCGTGCGTTTATTCTTTGATTAGTTTGTCCAATGTACGTGGCTGCACACGTTTTGCAAGGGATTTCATAGATTCCTTGGTTTTCGAGTTGGATTTTATCTTTTGGGTTCCTTAGGATGTTTGATATTTTTTGGTTAGTGACAAATGAAGTTTTGATATTATGTTTGTGGAGAATTTTACTAATTTTGTCTGTGGTGCCTTTGATGTAAGGGAGGAGGGTGGTGCCATTATCCTGTTCTTGGTCTTGATTTTTGGGGATGTCTCTTTTTTATTAGGTTTGTAATTGTTTTTCTTTTGAATCCATTAGAAATTAATACATCTTTGAGTTTGTTCAATTCAGTTTTTAAGTGCTCATGGTCAGCTAGACGTTTGGTTCTGGTGATGAAAATTTTGGCTACTGAGGTGATCTGTGCAGGGTGGTGGTGGGAGTGTGCATTTAAATAACGGTTGGTGTGGGTTTTCTTTTGGTAGATGGTGTGTCCTAGGGTGCCATTGGGTTTTTTATAGATTAGGACATCCAGAAAGGGAAGTTGATCACTGGCTTCTGTTTCCATAGTGAATTGTACTTTGGGGTGTAGGCTATTGAGATGTGTGAGGAAATTATCCAGTTTTTCTTTTCCATGTGGCCAAATTACAAAAGTTTCATCTGCATATCTCAGCCAAAGTTTGGGTTTGGGTTTAGATTGCTCCGATGCATTGTTTTCAAAATGTTCCATGTAGAGCTTTGCGATGACAGGTGAGAGGGGTGATCCCATGGGGGCTCCTTCTATCTGTTTATATCTTTGTTCGTTATAGATGAAGTATGTATTTGTCAGACAGTGGTTGGTCAGATCTAAGATATACTTGGGGGGCTTGTATTTGTTTTGGATAGCTGTTAAGGCTTCTTTAATTGGTATATGGTGTTATGGTAATATAATCATTACCATTAACATATACACATACATACATACATACATACATACATACATACATACATACATATATACATACATATAATAGTAATAATTGGATACTTCTACAGAAAGAAAAAAAGGCACTTGGATAGAAACAATTCATTTAACTAATTATCCTGTAATTAATGAAGAATAGCTAAACAATACATCTTAAACATGTGCATATTGCTTTTTTACCTTGAAAGCCAAGAATTGGCTTTAACCAGCAAGAGATTTTGGAGGTCCTGGCTACAATTTACCTGAGAATATTCCTTCAGGTGTAATCCAATTCCTGCTTTTCTCTACATAATTGAATTGCTTCATATTTCTCCTGCTATTAACCAAGTTCCTCCCCATTTGTTGGGATAATGTGGATGGTTGACTTAAAATGGCCAGTGAGCTTTAGTGATTGAGCTCGAAATGGCTCAGCCCAATCCCAGTCCAATTCAAAACATCCATGGTTATATTTAAGCGATATGGTTGGAATCTCAAATAAACTATGCTTCTTTAATATTCTTTCCTCTTTTGGGTAACATTTTTCCCCAGAGATCTCAGCTCTGTGGAAGGACAATTATGCTGGACAACTATGACTTAATTCCATGGATCACTAATCTTGCAGTTATCTTGCTTTTTAGTGGACCGCTTCTTTAACTGATAATGGATACATGTTCACTTCTTCATGCAGCTTTGAGTTAAATATTATTCTTATCCAGCAAGACCCAAGTTGCTGCTATTTGTGTTAACAAAGAGGGAGAGAACCATCTGATAAAAGAGCCATGATTGCAATCAAATGGTTTTTGATGTGTGCAGCTGAGTGCTATGCTTATTATTCTTATAAATTCCCAGGGGCAGATTGAGAGGAGGGGGGAGAGCGGTGGTGGTCTCTGTGGTTAGAAATCTTAGCCTGTTAAATGAAACAAAATCTCTATCAGCTGAAGGCCAGGCCTCAGTTAGAAACAAAATTTCATTTCAGCTTTGCAGGAATGAATGATGTGCATAAAGGGTGAAAGGAAATTTAACAGTCATATGCAGCAAGAAAAAAGGCAAGCACTTTCTCTGAAGAATATGCAATTTAGGTTTCAAAACTGGACCTACTGAGTTGGGAATATTGTAGCAAAAGAGATTATAGAAGCTAAATCTTCTGGATAAAGCCAAAGCCTGTGGCTTTAATTAACTCAGACAATGCCTATGATATTTACGACTCAAATAGTGCAAAACTGCAAAATTGCTGAATACAGATTTTAACAGTCAATAATGTAGTGTACAAATTGCATAATAATTATGTCTTGTTTCTGTTTGCAAGGCAAAGTATTATTTGTTTAACCATGCTGATCATTGCAGATTACTGAATTCAAGATAAGGGTGATTAAATCCTTAGAGATTACAGATTTAATCAGGAATGCAAACCCAAGGTCCTTAATGAATCTTGGCTTAACTTTCTTGTTTTCAATTATGATATATGGTTAATTTTATAAATGGTAATTTATGCCTGCAAAAAAACAACCCATGACACGTTGCTGTCATGTCATGCACTTACATTTTTATCACTATATCAAGTTTAAATGAACTCTGCGGGATGGTAGATGATATGAAGGCCTGGACAAACATTGTCCATGGGGTCATGATGGGTCGGACACAACTTCACAATGAACAACAAAAATAAATTCTGCATCCATTCTACTTTTGAAGTAATTCCTTTCTTCTCCATTTAAGTTTTTTCATGTTTATTTACTGTTGCTTTGGAATTATGATAAATTACTTATAAATTGGCCACAGCTAATCTATCCTGGTCTTTGGAGGAGGAATAACTCACATTATTGTTTTAATTACATTATTTTTCTTTGATATTATAATAGAGAGGAAAAGAAGCAAGTAAAAAGTAGCCTAGGAAATCAATTTCTTCCAACTCCTCTTGGTTTGTAATTAATTAAATGCAGTAATTTTAGGAAAAAAACAGACAAAGAACAATTAAAAGTTGAAGCTGGGAAAAAAAAATTCTAATTAATGTTGCAGGGGCCCTTCGTGAACCAGACGGATTTCTGAGTGAATGTATACTGGGCATGTGAAGATTAGTAGTTATGAGAAGTTGGCGACAATAGAATACACAGAACCTCTCTGTTACCTAATAAAAAGAAAGTTCTCCTGCCAAAAGCACCTCATGGTTGCCATGCTGGAAGCCACCTCTAGCAACATTGCCAAAAATGGATAGTTTGAGAGCTCCAAGGAATGGTCATGGAAATAAGCCAGATGGGAACTGGAATTTATTCATTCCTGAGCACTGGTATTCTTAATCGTTTTCATGGAGGGAGAAATGGAAACAAAATTGTTGACTCCAGGTGATTAGAAAATGGCAGTGCTACAAATTTCCAACTTTGGCTATTTATGGGAATGCTATGCCAATGATAGAGGGTGCAAGAGGTTTAGATGCTGCTATTGGACTCCTTTATATCTATATATGATGCTGCTATTGGACTCCTTTTTTGGAGCTTGGGTAGATGGGGTTTGGTTTAACACACCAAAATGGTGCATTTATATGATCATTGAAACGTTTGAATTACACTTCCAAAACGAAGTTGATACTATCATTTTTTTAAAAAAAAATGTTTAAAACCATGCAAAGCTCACTGTGACCTAAACTGATAGAAGCGGTTTCTGATCGACAATTCTCATCAGCCTTTGCAAATACTGGGAGTTCTTTCTCCACAGTTATGAGAGGGCCACAATCTTCCACTGAAACTAGATAATGGACAAAGCTGGAGAATATCAAAAAAGAAGCCACTTTATTGATTATAGATAGGCCTTCGATTGTGCCAATTGAATTCATAGTTTTCTGAGTTTATAGGCCTGGTATTTTAACCACTACACCAAGCTGGCTCTCATTTCATGATATATGCCTGCATCCCTTCCTCTGACAAACTATTTGCCCAGGAAGCGCAGTAATGATGCTGAGACAGTAGCTGGATTTAATAATGGGTCACTTTATTAATTAGCATAAATTTAAATAACGTCAATTTGAATAACGTCAATTTAAATAACGTAATTCGAACGTTATAACAGTGTAAACAAAGGACCTGCAGAGGTCAAAACTAATGGGGTGGAATTTACCTGTCAAAACATTCATGGCAACCTTGGGCGTAACTCCTTGCTGATCCAGGTGAAGGTACCCACCTTCACCTGTATCCGAGCCATGCCCCTAAGTGTGTGGGAGGAGCTCACCGTCCAAACCCCAAGGGAAATTGGATAACGTGAGTCACATGGGCATCCTCTCTCCAATCCCCGAAGTTGTGCGAACCTATTGTTCATGGGGAGAGGTGGCCCGTCATCTTGAAAAGATGCCCGAAAGGAGAATGTGCAGTTGTTCCTACTGCCCATTTCCGCCCCTAACCTGCCAAACCCCAGTGACCAGAGGGAAGCCAAATTAATCCAATGTATCTCTACATTGCACCACACCCCATAACCAGTCCATCCTTAACGACAGTGTGGAATAGGCGAAAAAACGGCCGCACCAAAGAGAGACCGCCAAAAATTCCTTTTCGGCCCTGAGACAACCCCATCCAGGTACACTGTATGATAGAGGAGGGCGGGCGGGTGTTCGCTTTCAGGATAGCTGAGGGTGAGAGGAGGAGGTCCGCTTCGAGCCGCCCTTAAATAGTTTTTACCCGGAAGTCGGAACGGCACCGGCAGCGTCTCCCTGGCTCCGGGAGCAATTTCGGCCGGCTCTTAAAGGCGCCGGCCGTGTATTTCTGAGAACAGAATTCCATCATTGTTTACATGTCTTAATATTTTCCTACAGAAATAGGAAAATAAACAATTCAATAACGTGCCATACATATTTTTTTTGCTTCTCTGTTTCTTCTATGCCCAATGATTTAATGCCTTTTAACTTGTCAATTTGGAAGCCATTTGACTATTGTTGCCCAAAACATTTGAACTCAAATAATCCAAATGTTGAAAGATTTTATATTGCAAAATATGCCCCTAAAATATGTAAAAACAGGGAATTGCAAACGTAGCTGTGAGTGATTAAAATGAGGAGTAGTATAAGGGAAGGAGAGAAATGCAGTAAATATACATAGAACCAAATAATCAGAATGGAAGTCATTTGATAAAAGGATATGTATGACTCCCTCCCCCCACTTCTATTGTTTACCTTAAGAGATAAACATATGTGGGGAGAATATCCATAGATAAATCCTTGGAAAATTTGTCCTGGTTTTTAGGAATGCTTTTGTTTCTGTATGTATTCAAACGGCCATCCAATTTTCCTACGGATTGATTTAATTCTCCACTGATTTTCTGAAGGTGTGGTGGAGAATAACATGCCCACCAATTTCACTAAACTCCTTTATAAATTCCACAGACCTCAAAAAAATTGTCCATATTCCCTGATCACATATCAAAGAGGTTGTGGGCCTGATCCTAATTGTGTGGTTAATTAAATAATACTAGCCTGAACTATGATACCTGAGTCAATAACCATAAAACAGATTTTAGATTTACAATTGGAGCAATATGTGATCGCAGATGATGTAATTCTAGTGTGACTAAGATGTTTCTGTTAGAGGAGACCCCAGGTTTTCTATTGTCAAGGCAAAAATGAAGTCTGAGCATACTGCAAAGCTTTCATGTTGACAAATGTTACTGATTTGCTTCAGGTCACACTGCTAATCATGACATATTTTTACAGTGAATAAATCAGCCCAAATTCAATTTGAGAGACTAAAAGGCAACAAGATTTTGTTTGAACCAAGTTGAATTTTGGTTCAATAAAAAATCTGTCCATAGACTACAACAAGAAGTATCAAAATGCCCACAGCTGTCTTGTTTTATTGCAGAATGGGATGAAAATAGCAGGGAACATAATTTAAGACAGAGAGCTCCACGGTTTCCCTGAAATATTTTTAAAGCACCTTTTTGTTCTTCCAACCCAACAGAACGTTGGAAAGAAACTATGTAAAGGAGTCAAAACTCAGATTCTCCATCTGTCTTTCAACAGGATAACAGAGCAGAAAAAGTTCAAATTGAGTGCCAACATTTATGAGCATGCTGATGTATGAAAATACAGATTGCCTATATTATATCATAATTAATGATGCAAAGAAATAATCTGCTATATGTGATGTCCATCTATCATGACTGAAGAGGACCTTGACATCTTTTTTTTGGGGGGGGGGAATGTCAAGACTTGCACGTGAATTGGATTAAAGTGTGAGAATGGTGCACATACTGAGTCTCACTCTTTCTTCCCAGATTCCATCTTGCTCCAATAGCAAGGCAAGAGTAGAGAAAGTTGGAGATGGTCTGGGCATAGTGGCTGACCAGGAGGCCTTTCATGTCTTGCCGTGCTCTTAGCATATCACATCGCTTGCAGAGACCAACTTCATGACTGTTAGAAACATAGAAATCTAGAAGTCTGACGGCAGAAAAAGACCTCATGATCCATCTAGTCTGCCCTTATACTATTTTCTGTATTTTATCTTAGGATGGATATATGTTTATCCCAGGCATGTTTAAATTCAGTTACTGTGGATTTACCAACCACATCTGCTGGAAGTTTGTTCCAAGGATCTACTACTCTTTCAGCAAAATAATATTTTCTCACATTGCTTTTGATCTTTCCCCCAACTAACTTCAGATTGTGTCAATTGGGTGAGAGATCAAAAGCAATGTGAGAAAAAATTATTTTACTGAAAGAGTAGTAGATCCTTGGAACAAACTTCCAGCAGACGTGGTTGGTAGGCCAAACGGGTGAAACAGAAGTTCAGAAATGTTGGACTGTTGTCCTAACCTAGTAGAGTTCTGCACAGTCCACCGGAATCTGTCTTCACATGCTCGGGATAGACAAGTCCCTATCTCACCAAAGGTCAATGACCCAACAGCTGCTCTCAACCTGATTTGGCCAGCCTGTCGGAGCTGTTGACTGGATGTGAACTGCATGCTACAGCTACTGGGAGCCACAGGTGAGAACTGAGTAACAGGTGGGGACCAAAGGTGAGTGAGTAGCCCTAAAAGCTGCCCCAAAATGAGCTGCTCCTACACCAGAGGTGCTACCCCTCCCTGAACACCCCATACACCTTGCATACAGTCTGTCATATACACAATAGCTGAATAGCAAGCATAATATCTCAGACCCTTTGTGTATTACTCAGTCTCTTTCGAAGTGAACCTGCCTAAACAAAACCTAGCAGAATAATGAAAAATACAGGCAGCGAAGCACAACTTTGCAAAATAATCCGGCAGGCAGAGTATGGAGACGTGATAAAATTCATTGGTTAACTGTTTGATATCACATGTACATTTTATACATGCAATCTCCTCACATAAACAGGCAAGATAAGAAACCATGTATGGAAACTAACCAAGGAGCAAAGCAACCTGGAAATAAGGAGAAAACCTCCTAACAGTGAGAGTAATCAACCAATGAAATAGCTTGCCTTCAGAAGTTGTGAGCGCTCCACCCTTGAAGGTTTTTAAGAAGAGATTGAACAACCATTTGTCTGAAATGGTATAGGCCCACGATGGCGAACATATGGCATGCATGCCACAGGTGGCACGTGGAGCCATATCGGAGGCCATGTGAGGAATTGTTCTATATCAGCTCCAGCGCACATGCGCAAGCTGACCAGCTGATTTTCAGCCTTCTTTTTGGCTGTTTTCGCTCTCCCTGGCTTCATGGAGGCCTCCTGAACAGTGAAAAATGGCCCAATGGTCCAACCGGAAGTTCATTTCTGAACTTCTGTTTGGCCCGTTTGGCCATTTTTCGTCATTCCCAGGCTTCAGGACTCCGTTGTGAGGCCTGTGCGCATGTGTGAGAAGGGGGAAGCAGGGAAGTGCACATGCATGGGGGAGAGCATGAGGGTTGTGTGCATGCATGGTAGGGTGGCAGGGATGTGGTTCATCATCATTGGTATAGGCCGAGGTAGGCAAAGTTGGCTCTTCTATGACTTGTGGACTTCAACTCCCAGAATTCCTGAGCCAATCATGCTAGCTCAGGAATTCTGGGAGTTGAAGTCCACATGTCATAGAAGAGCCAACTTTCCCTACCCATGGTATAGGCTCTCCTGTTCATGCAGTGGGTTGAAGCAGAAAAACTCCTAGGTCCTTTCCAACTGTAAATTATTAGATTTGTCATTAACTGCTTTATTGTGTTGTGAGCCGCCCCGAGTCTACGGAGAGGGGCGGCATACAAATCAAATCAAATCAAATCAAATCAAATCAAATCAAATCAAATCAAATCAAATCAAATCAAAATAAATAAATAAATAAATAAATAAATAAATAAATAAATAAACAAACAAACAAACAAACAAACAAACAAATATTATTATTATTACATGATCTCTATGATAGCAATAGCAATAGGTTTTAGTCTTATTATGCATCACTTTACAGTGCTTTACAGCCCTCTCTAAGCATGAACAGAGTCAGCATATTGTCCCCAACAATTTGGATCCATATTTTACCCACCTCAGAAAGATAGAACACTAAGTCAATCATGAGCCTGGTGAGATTTGAACTGCCAAATTGCAGTCAGCTGAAAGTCAGCTGAAAGTCAGCAGAAATAACCACTGTGCCACCACGGCGCATGATAAGGTAAACTGCAATATTATATGAGATTCTAATGCCACAAAGTTCCATGAATCTTTCAATTGGATAGTGGTCTCTCTGATCGGATCTCATTTGCTGCTCAAATTTATTTGATTCAATTGCCTTGGAACTGAACTGATTCAAAACTATACATTTAACATTCTTAATGACATCTTTAGTAGGATATATACCTTTTGACCAGCAGTGAGGATTCTGTAGCCATCCAGATATTGTTGATTTGTGATTCTCATCAGTGCAGCCAGGTTAACAAATGGTTGGGTTAATAAAAATTTTACTGTCACAATGCCTGGAAGAGCACAGAAGTTCCCCATCACTCTTTTTGTCTATTATTTTTTTATTCTTCCTGGAAGAACATTTTATTGCCTCCTCAGAGAAATGAGAAAACTACTCTCCAAATAATCTAAAAGAAAGCTGTCACTATGACAATAGGTATCATGACATCATGATATCATGCAAATAACTCAAATAACTAATTAATGTCTGATGTAAATATGTAAATAATGCCATTTTATAGGACAACATGATATAGAGGTTGGAGCTTCCCCCTTGCTGCTCTTGCAGATGTCCATGAATATGCTGTACAAATTTACAAAATATAGGCCATGGTGCATTAAATTTTAGCATAAATCAAGAGTTTCAGTATTAGCCCCCTAAAACGTGATATCAAAGAGAGTAGCTCTCTGTGCATCCCTGTATTTAAAATCCTCACAAGAAATGGTGCAAAGTATCTATGAATTGAAGAACTGGAGTTTGCCATGGGCCAGTTTTGCTAAAAACTGAAACTAAATGCCTATTTTTGGCAATACAATAATCCCTTGCTACTTCACAATTCATCTTTCGTGGATTTGCTATTTCATGGTTTTTTTAAAAGGTTTTTTTCAATGGGAAAAGAACGCTAGGGCAGTGACAGAGGAACACCGGGGCAGGGGGTCTTTTGGGTTTAGTTGTTCTGATGTGCAGTCCCCTATGGCATCATTTTGAGGGTAGAAGTTGAAACAATTTGCATGCAGGATGTGAGGGGTCTGTAGATATTTTCACAGTCTTCTTTTTGACTCGTGCAGTATACAGATCCTGAATGGAAGGCGGGTTGGTAGCAATTGCTTTTTCTGCAGTTCTAATTATCCATTGAAATCTGTGCTCATCTTGTTTGGTTGCAGAGCCAAACCAGACAGTAATGGAAGTGCAGATGACAGACTCAATAATATCTCTGTAGAACTGTAGAACTGAATCAGCAGTTCTTTGGGTAGTTTGAGCTTTCTGAGTTGGCGCAAAAAGAACATTCTTTAGAAAATACAGGATAAAAATATAATTCTAAATATTTTTTTTGTATAAAATAACAATGAAACCAAGGAATAGAGAAAATCCTACAGCATAATTGAAGCAGATTAAGAAAAGTTCATTTTTAGAGCGAAGCATGCAGGTGACTTTGCTAAGATATACCTTTGTGGTAAGTGTTAGCAAAGATATTAAAAAATATTAAAAATATTAATATCAATTAAAAATGCCACTAAAATGCTTCTATTTATTTCCAGAAATAAGAGAGAAATACAGTCACTTTCTCTACCTGTGAGTTGATTCAGCCAAAATGAATGTCCAGCCGGTGACTTCACTCCCCGGCCCGGATTTGCTGCAGGGCCAGGGAGACATGGCCCTCGGCGCAGCCGCCATCTTGGGAAGCCGGGATCTCGTGAGATTTTGCGAGATCCCGGCCATTTTGGGCAACACCGGCTATTGCCGATGTCATCGTTGGGGGCGGAGCCTGCGAGCCCTATAAAAGGGGCTGCGCAGGCTTTGGGCCTCCTTTTCACCCCAAAGATGATGAGCAGCAAACACCCACCCACCCTCCCTATCTTTCAGTGTGCCACCGTGGGTTGCCCTTAGGGGGGCCGAATAGGAATTTTTGGCAGTCTCGGTATTTTCTGCGACCATTTTTTCACCTATTCCACACTGCGGTGACGGATATGCAGTTAGGGGGTGCTTCATCCCCTGTTTAGGTTAATTGGTCATTTGGGTAGGCAGGTTAGGGGCAGAAAACTGGGTGGTGTTTAGCAACTGCGTGTTCTCCATTGGGCATCTTTGGGGATGATTGACAGGTTCTCTCCAAAGGTCATGGTGCCTTTAGCTCGATCTGACCATTTGGGGGGAACCCGTCTTTGAGTCCCACCCATTTCTATCCCCTTGTAGGGGTTTAGACGGTGAGACCTCCCACATGCAGGTGCATGGCAGAGATCCAGATGAGGGCAGGGCCCTTCACCTGGATCAGCATGGAACTGCGCCCATAAGTTGCCCCGGAAGTTTTTCTGATGTCATTTTCCTCCCCAGAAGCAATTGTTTGACCCTGCGGGGTTTAGACCCTTGTTAGGGTTTAGTTAAATTTATGTTAATTTAATGAATAAATTATGCTAATTTAATTAATAAAAATGACCCATTTTAAATCCAGCTCTTGTGTCCGTGTCATTACTCCGCCTCTGCTGCAATATCACTGCACAGAAAATCCAAAGCTCTTGCCTGCTGGTTGGGCATCTATTCTATTTACTCTATGACCTTGTCAGAGATAGTGGCATGAAAAGAGGCACACACCTTGCATCATTTGCCTAAAAGTTAACATTTGATAAGCTTTCGTATCAAAGCTTCTGATCACATTGAAAACATCTCCCTGCTGGTGTTTTCCATAATTTTGGGATCAATTCCAGACCCAATTATTCCCAAAACATGATTGGCCATGAATTCCCGATTCTGTTTCAGGAAACCTGAAAAAGGAATGAAGTTGATCCATATTAGATAAGTCTGCACTTCTATTTCTAATAGTTTTTTCTCATCATTCCTATCACCCATTTCCTCCCACTTAGGACTGTATGACTGTAGCTTGTTTCTTGTATCCTAAGATTTTTATTAATATTGATTGTTTCTTCATTGCTTATTTGACCCCTATGACAATCATTAAGTGTTGTACCACATGATTCTTGACAAATCTATATTTTATTTTATGTACACTGGGAGCATGTGCAGCAAAGACAAATTCCTTGTGTGTCCAATCACACTTGGCCAATAAAGAATTCTATTATATTCTATTCCTTTGAACTCTTGCATTTTAGTCACATCATTTCTTCATTACCACCTTGATCCTGTGCACAAAATAGACACTACTGTTCCCCTCCCACCCATCCCCCAAGAGATTCAGTGTGCTCTTTTCAGGGCTTGTATCTTCTTGACTTCAAGCTCTCTCTTCCCAGATCCAGGCCTCAGGGTTGTAGCTGTCAGGAAAAGTGCCCAGCTGTAAAATTGCCAACATAATTTTCTTTCTCAACTCAGTAAGGTTTTTAATTGTTACGTCAAGATAGTGGCAAGTAACTAGGAAGCCTTGGAAGATTTCAAAGAGTTTGTTTAAAAATGTTTTACCGACAGTAAGTCTCTCGCCGCTCCGAGTTTTTGAAAAAGGGCGGCATACAAACAATAACAATAACAGTAACAGTAACAGTAACAATAACAGCAACAACAACAAGAACAACAACAACAACTTTTTAAATGAAAAAGTGGAAACAAGTGGATAAAATATCTGATGCAGTGATGGCAAATCTTTTTTGGCGCAGGTTCCAAAAGGAGTGCACACACGTGCAATAGCATGTGTGTGCATGCCCACATCCACAAATCCACAATGCAATGCCCACTCCTGCACATGTGCACAACTTCCATGCTACTCCATCCCCCACTCATGCTGCCCCACCTGTGCATGCCCACAGGCAACACTGAAGCTTCCGGACTTCCAATAGGCTGTTTCTTGCTTTCAGGAAAGCCACCTGAAGCCTGTGGAGAATGAAAAACAGCCAAACGGGCCAAACAGAAGGCCGAAAAGAAGATCAAAAATCAGCTAACATGCCATAGGTTCCCCATCACTGCTCTAATGGAATCCAGGACTGATCTTGCGGAAGGGAGTGGGGGAAGAGATGCTGCCTAATCAGACAAGAGAGGAAAGGGACTGCTTAACAAATAGGGAAAGAAACTGGCAGTGGGATGTTTCGTACTTTCAACTTACAGGATTAATGTCACAACTCCCAGGTAAAGCAGACAGGAATCACGACTAGATGAACTAAATCGACTTTATTGTAAGGCTATGCTTACAGAATTTTGCAAGCCTAAAAATACAAAACTGCCCACTGCCACTTTTAACCGTGTGATTCATTAGGATAGGTCCTTCCAAAGTTTCTTTCTCTGACCACAAAGCCACGGAGGACTTCTGCCACTCTTGTCTGATGCTTTCCTAGGCAGTATCTCCTGTCTTTCAAAGACATTTCTATATTTCATTACACAAGGGCAACTACTGGAAAATGGGAAGTGGGAGGCAGCAGCGCGGAGACACCAGCAATTCATTCAATTTTGTCCTTGAACAGAATGGCATACGGTCCTGTTGCAGTTTAATTCAGCAGTCCCAAACTCACCCAGATCACCCAAAGGAAGTCCAAACATCACTGAATCGTTTGAAGTATTGAAGCCTGTGAAGTGAAAATATAACTACTCCATTTGAGCTGTCACCAGTAATGGGTTGCCCCCCCCCAACGTGGGGGTTGGGGAATGCAGTGGGGGCAGTAAGTTTATGCACTATTTATTGAATACTTAATAGGGTTTTTTTATTGTCCTTCCTTCTCTAGTACAATTAGAGAATGAATTAGTAATTAGTATGATCCTTAATTACTTTTAAAATAGGAAATAATTAAATAATATGTTTTTACACATAAATGCTTTAATCGTTTTAATCATTATCTAAGAACTGAACTTTTATAGCAATTAAATAAATTGAGCTACTTACCTAATCTGTTATCATACTGAACCTTGTGGGATCAGTACAAAACTTAAAATGTTACTGTGCTCCTCAACAAATAATGCTGTCTATGATTTGTCCTGTTTGTGGCTATTCAAATAATGTGACTTAATCAATTGAAAAAGGGTCCAAGCACCTATTGGAAAACTTATCTTGGTTAGTAAGCCTCTCCCAACCAGTCACATGACCTTTAAGCCTCCCCGATCACATGATTGTCAAGCCACTCCCACCTGGTTACATGGCTGGCAAGCCACTCCTATCCGATTAAATGACCATCAAGCCAAACCCACAAAATAAGTCACGCCCACAGTGTGGCAATAAAAGTTTTGGCAGCCCATCACTGGCTGTCACTATCCAGATCATCCCTAGAGGGGCAGCAGAAAGATGTAGAAAATTTTACTTTTAAGGGCCACCTAGTGATTGTCTGAACTTTTGCAAGCCAGATAAATTGATTCTTGCTAAATGGACTTTGTTTCTGACTGGGGTTTTGATTATTTGATTAACATGCACATATTGTATATGTGACTGATGCAATGCTGAGAAGATAAATCACCATATTCACAATGTTTATTAAGGTGGAGTGGGTAATTTCAACTTTTGCTAGTGCCAAGGAACAAAAAGACCAAGCCACGTGCATGAATTACACTGAAATCCCAAAGCACAGAAGGGTTTTCTGCCAAGAACACGATCTGTTAATTAAACATGTGATAAATGGATCTACAAATGCTAGCACACTTCTTGGCGTGATGTGTCTTAATGTTATCATTTAATTATCTGTCAATATGCTAAGTGTGTTTTTATCCTCCACCTGAGGTGCAGATCTTGAAAGCGTTAACTGGGGAGCAACACCGCATACACACACCCCTACACCCACACAATTTCTTTCTTTCTTTCTTTCTTTCTTCTTCTGAACATGGTCTGTGAAAAAATCCTTCCTATTCGAACCATTTAGCCAAACAGATATAGGAATCCTATTTCTCAGAGGTGTCTCTGGATCGGGACTGCAAGAACATATAGGAAGGACTGGCTGGTGGCAGTGCCTGCAGAATGGCTGAATCATGATCAGATAACCTTGGATTGCAGGGATGCTCAGATCTGCTGCCCTCGACTGATTGTATAGAAAGATTTGGAGCCATACAATTTACACAGGAGGTCGTTCTAGTGCAGTGTTTCCCAACCTTGGCAACTTGAAGATATTTGGACTTCAACTCCCAGAATTCCCCAGCCAGCATTCGCTGGCTGGGGAATTCTGGGAATTGAAGTCCATATATCTTCAAGTTGGCAAGGTTGGGAAACACTGTTCTAGTGGCTGGCTAGGTTAGAGTCATTGAACGCTTTAACTGCATAAATTTCAAAAGAGTGTATCGGAGTGTTAAAATCATCCTCGAACATCAGGGTATGGAACCAGAACTAGTTAATGGCAATATAGTTTCTTAACACTACTTCTCTTTCCAATGGTTAAAAATGCAGTGGGTGCCTTTAGAGCAGGGGTGAAATTCAGCAGGTTATGACAGGTTCTGGAGAACCAGTAGTGGAAATTTTGAGTAGTTCGGAGAACCAGCAAATAAATACCAACTTTGACTAGCCCCAGAGTGGGGAGGGGATGGAGATTTTGCAGTATCCTTCCTCTGCCAGGCCCACCAAGCCACGCCCACCAAGCCATGCCCACAGAACCAGTAGGGAAATTTTTAAAATTTCACCCCAGATTTAGAGATCCTGAACAGGTTATCTGGACATTTTAGCAGCCACTGCTGAAGTATATGAAAATTATATTGGATAACACTCTGACAAACCATGACAAAAGCTTTAACAAAAACAGAAATCACATGCTCATCCTTGGTCCCAGTCTGTTCAGATCACAGAGGGTAGAATCTATATCAAAGAAGAGGATGTGGATAAATAGCTATCCTCACAATCTTTCCCCCAGCCTGCCACACAGCAGAGCAGAAGGCTTGTGGAGAAGATTTAGGAGATTGGGTGCTTGGGGCAGGCCACAGCCAGGTCACTGGTTTCCCACTCAAGAGATTTGAACAAAGGGGGATCTGTGCAGTTAAACAGGTGGGGCAAAGAATATCTCCCACTCCATACGCTATTGTTGAATATTCAGTGGTATGTGAAATCACCACAAGGCCATCGAGTTTTTCAATCTTATGTTCAATTCAATTCTTCAACTGTTTAACCCAGAAAGACCTGGCTTTTCGGCAGGCCTGGAACTAGAAATGACTTTTTTTTAGAGTATTATATTTTACTGTGCTGCTGTTGTTGTTATTGTTATTATATTTTGTTGTTTCCGTATTTTATGACTACTGTTATCTGCCCCAAGTCCTTCTTTGAGAGAACAGCATACAAATATAAATAATAAATAAATAAAATTATTGGTGAGTTCAATGTTCCCTCTAATTTTTTTTCTGTGTGGGCAGAAAAGTATAGTGTCTTAACGGCAGTCCCTTTGGGACTGGGCAGCATAGAAGTATAGATAGATAGATAGATAGATAGATAGATAGATAGATAGATAGATAGATAGATAGATAGATAGATAGATAGATAAACAAGCAAGCAAACAAACAAACAAACAAACAAGAAAAAAATTCTCTTCTTTTTTATTAAAAGGGGTGGCCGCGGCTTCCTTTCTCTTCTACTCCCGGCACCTCCCCCCCGCACCACCCCCCACGGGCTGGCAGTGGGATGGGGAGCACGCGCCCGTGGAAAAGGGTGCTCTGGGGGGTATTTTGGGGTGCACGCCTGCTCACGGGCGCAGCTTATGGGGAACGCTGGGTGAGTTCTCCATAACATCACAACTAAAGGTCTGGTGGACTTTTATGGAGATATTTAAATTGAAAACACAAAGAAGCATGCCCAGGACATTGAACACATATGGCATGGGGATACATAGACAATTTAGTTTTTGCACTGAAAATGTATTGTTCCAATGAGTATTCGGTCAAAGACTTATTGAAGGGATACAGAGAGCCTCAACCTCCCTGGCACAGGCTCTTACTTGCCTTCCGTAAGGAAAAAGAATCTTAGATTCTTCGCCCATTTCTTGATCACCCAAGTTTTAAATATATTAGCAGTGCAATTAGTTTAAGGAATGGGAAGATTTAAAAGATTAGAATTAATAGTATTAGGGCATTTGGACACAGCAGCCTAAGCTGCTTTCCTCTTGTGCTGTTCTTAGTGGTTCCTGAAGCCAACTTCAGGAATTCCAATCTGGATTCTGCAGTTTTGGCAGTAGAATAAAATGGGTTGATGCTCAGTTTGGCCCCTGTCTGGCCTTTGGCCAGTGCAATCTCTGAGTGGTTTTCTCCCAATTTCCTGCCTTTCCCCTCTCTGCAGGATAGGTGAGCATTACTGGCTAGCTGGTATATGGAGAAGCCAGTCACAGTCTGCTTTATTTGGAACTCATTGCTTCTTTCTTCCCATTGTTGTCCTATTGTTTTATTAGGTACTGTATTTTTTGGAGTATGAGACACACTGAAGCATAAGACGCATCTTAGTTTTGTGGGAGGAAAATAGGGAAAAGAATCTGCTTACCGGGTATTCATCTGGCTGGCATCCTTAGTCAACATATTATTTTATCCCCTGGTTAGGACTTTTAAAAAAACTTTATTTGGAGAAAGTAACAATGAAAGAGCTTGCAAGCCAGTAAGAGCTGGGAACATCATTAGCACCTGGAAAGAAATATTTGAAGCAAGTAGAGCAATAGATAAAACCCTGCAAAAACATTCTTTGCAGAGAGTAACAATGAAAGAGCTTGCAAACTGGTAAGAGCTGGGAACATCGTTAGCACCTGGTTACTGCTGGAAAGAAATGCATTCGGAGCAAATTAGAGCAATGATAAAAAGGGCTTGGAAAACATTTTTCTCAGAGAGAAACAATGAAAGAACCTGCAAGGAAAGAGTTGGTAAGATCGTTAGCAGCTAGTTAGGGCTGGAAAAGAAAGCTACATTCAGAGTATAAAACACACCCAAATTATCAGCCTCTTTTAGGGAGGAAAAGGGTGCATCTTATACTCCAAAAAATACAGTATTTGCACAGACAGATAATCTGCAACTGCTGAAAACATATCGAACTGAGAATCCAAGATGAAATGGGTACATAGGACAGTGATCAGCTATGGGAGGGGAGGATATAGTCAAGCTCTATAACTAACTGGAGCTTGGAGCTGTTATTAGATTTTGGAAAGGCACTCAGATCATTTATTTTTCAGGCTTTAGATGAGTGAGATTAGAAAGAGCTGGAAATCATAGGTATGGGGCATGGGCTTGAAGGAGATAGAAGATGATTAATATGTTTCTGCCCTCAAGAACTGGTAGGTGACATGCCTGGTGATGGAGTAAGTAGAATATGTTGGTCTGCCCTTGCTAATGGAAATTCTATTTTAATTGATTATGTTCTACATAAAAAATGGTCCAACTTCATCTCATACTGGGAAAGTGCAATCATTCTTAGGTCATAAGATCAATCAAAAACATCAATAATGTTTAATATATTGTACATATATACACCATTCGCAATCAAAAGTATCTTTATGTTACTTATATAAAACTTTTCTATCCAAAATTATAAATTAACCCAAAAATCTTATACCTAGAATGAGGACTTTGGTTTTGAAGTGAACAAGTTAGCTTGGAACATTATATTTTAACATTCCTTTTAAATATATTTAAATAAGCCATTGAAAGTTGATTATAAAAATATATCACGGTTGGCCTTATACTGTGCCGCTTAGAAAGATATTATATTAATCAGTCTTTCTGGATTGTGTTGGAAGACTCGTAAACTAATTTGTGCCTGGACAGTGTACTATTCTTCTAATTACTCATTTTGGATGAATGTTTTTCAGGAAATTGGAAAAAATCCAGAACAGCCTTCAATAATTAGTTCTAGTGCCATTTCATTGTAAAGAACGCATGAAATTCAAGACATTAATTGAATTCTGTTTTATTCGCCAAATTTGCAATAACAAAACACTTCCTTTTTATTATTTAATATTTTTTAGAATTGCCATTGACTAAAAAAATCGCTGCAATAAAAACATTCAAGAACTGCCTTAATTAAAGACTGATTTATCTATGCATGGTCTCCATTTGTAGCCATATCAACAAAGTAATTCTTAATAAATTACTTACATCTATACAAATCTCTTTCTGCATAAGAACATTGCCTATGAATTAATACCCATGAAACTGCTACCCTTCCACAATCAAACAGCTCTCAACAACTTACATTTTGTAAAAGACAAAAATTCAAACATTCATGGTTGAATTAAAACTAATCACAATAGTAATAGCATAAAATCAAAATCTGTCAAAAACAAATAAACAGGAGAATCACCATGGAGATAAGAATAACAAATTACAAAGAACAAAAAGGAAAAGAATAAAATGTGTATTAACTTAAAATAAGCCCTGGGAAATCATTTAGCTTTTAACATTTTCCTAAAAGCCAAATATACTGCTCAAAACAATAAAGGGAACACTCAAATAACACATTCTAGATCTGAATAAATGAAATATTCTCATTGAATACTTTGTTCTGTACCAAGTTGAATGTGCACAATAGCATGTGAAATTGATTGTCACGTACATTGGACAAACTAATAGAAGAATAAACACACGCATTGCAGAACATAAAAACGCAGTCAAAAAAGAAGACAAAAAACTTCCTCCCTTTTCCAGCACATTAAAAAACAGGACAAGAAATTGACTTCGAAAAAACTAAATTAATCTCCAAAACAGAACACCTATACAAAAGAACAATCATAGAAACCATAGAAATATAAAAACACCCCTTCAATATGAAAAAAACGTGATAACATGTCCCACCTACCAGAAATTTGGAAGCCAGCCCCAACCCAAAAAAATATAACAACCATAACTCCATCATGTTAATCATCTAACTAAATGTGATTCCACCAACCAATCAAATCATTAAAACACATCCACCCAATCTACTTGCAACATTTTAACCAGAACTCTACCCCACCACTATTTATAAGGAACAAATGGCAGTTGGAAACAAACCATATTCAAAGCAGCACAAAGCCAATAACTTCAGCCTGATGATGGCAAATGTGATTTCACCGAAACGTGTAATATTA
The DNA here is from genome assembly GCF_031021105.1 of Erythrolamprus reginae. Classification (NCBI taxonomy): domain Eukaryota; kingdom Metazoa; phylum Chordata; class Lepidosauria; order Squamata; family Dipsadidae; genus Erythrolamprus; species Erythrolamprus reginae. Next base: position 151,011,880 of record NC_091950.1, on the reverse strand, counting down.
ATGTGTAATATTTTGAGTGTCTCAAAATATTACACAGGGAAAAACCCGAACTCGCAACATACATACATACATACATACATACATACATACATACATACATACACACACACATTGAAGGGCTACCAAAATTTTTACTACCACACTGTGGGCGTGGCTTATGCAGGACTCCCTGCATTTTCTTTCAACATCTTTCAGTGCAAATTGGGTGCTCTGGGATGGAGCTCCATTTTCTCTACCCCACTGTGTCTCCCCTCCCCGCCCCTCAATAGAAGAAAACATAGGAAGCATTCTCATATAATTTTTATATGTTTGGGCTATTCTACAAAATAAGCCCCGAGTCTGCGGAGAGGGGTGGCATAAAAATCTAATAAATAAATTAAATAAATAAATAAATAAAATAAATCATTTTTACAACTATTTATATTGCTAAGCTTGGGTTACCACACACCTCTGACCTTCCATATTAGGACTGATGCCAACCTATGATCTGCTACAACATAAACATTATTAATTTGTGCCCTTTTGTACATTCTCCAGTTTTGAGTATATTTTAGGTACGTGCCTAAAGAAATCACAAACATTCACTATACAAATATACCTGGCCTGCAAAAATGAAACGAAATAAGTCAATATGATAGTAAACCAGATGCAAGAGTCAAAAATGAGGCTACAAAGCCAAAAGCATCATAAAATAAAAAAGCCTAAAGCAGTGAAGGCGAACCTATGGCACGCATGCCATCTGTAGAATGTGGAGCCATATCTGAGGGCACGTGATGTGTTGCCCTATGTCAGCTCCAGGGAGCATGCACATGTTGGCCAGCTGATTTCCGGCCTTCTTTTCAGCCATTTTTCACCATCCCCAGGCTTCAGGAGGTTTCAGGAGGCTTCCGTGAGACCTGTATTTTATTTTATTTATTTTATTTATTTTATTTATTTTATTTATTTTATTTATTTTATTTATTTTATTTATTTTATTTATTTTATTTATTTTATTTATTTTATTTATTTTATTTATTTTATTTATTTTATTATTTTATTTATTTTATTTATTTTATTTATTTTATTTATTTTATTTATTTTAATTATTTTAATTATTTTATTTATTTTATTTATTTTATTTATTTTATTTATTTTATTTATTTTATTTATTTTATTTAGTCCAATACACAATGAGAGTTTTAGTGGGTATATATATGTGTGTGTGTGTGTGTGTGTGTATGTGTGTGTGTATGTGTGTGTGTGTATGTATCAAATGTTTTTAGCTGAAATTTTAAAATTAAGGGAGACTAGGATGATACCATTTCGGCCTTGTTCTGGCCTCATCAGCTAGCCACACCCTTCCTTACTGGGATTCGATCTGGCAGCTTGAAGGTGATGAAGGTTATAGAGGAGATACTCATAGTAAAATATATCTATGAAAGAATAGAAGAGAAGATATAGGAATAGAACATATCAATGAAGGAATAGAAGAAATTATATAGGAAGAGAAGAAAGGTATAGGAGATATAGGAGAGCAATAGGACAGGGAATGGAAAGCATTCTAGTGCACTTGTACTCGCCCCTTACTGACCTCTTAGGAATCTGGATAGGTCAACCGTAGATAATCTAAGGTTAAAGTGTAGGGGGTTTGGGGATGACACTATGGAGTCCGGTAATGAGTTCCACGCTTCGACAACTCGGTTACTGAAGTCATATTTTTTACAGTCAAGTTTGGAGCGGTTAATATTAAGTTTAAATCTGTTGTGTGCTCTTGTGTTGTTGTGGCTGAAGCTGAAGTAGTCGCCGACAGGCAGGACGTTACAGCATATGATCTTGTGGGCAATACTTAGATCTTGTTTAAGGCGTCTTAGTTCTAGGCTTTCTAGGCCCAGGATTGAAAGTCTAGTCTCGTAGGGTATTCTGTTTCGAGTGTATGCATGCTCACGGTGGCAGTGCAGGAGTTGTGTGCATGCACAGAAAGAGGGCATGGGTGTGAGCACACACATGCTAGCGCGTGCACACCCTTTTGACACACAAGCCAAAAAGGTTTCGCCATCACTGGTCAAAAGCAGTGGTGGCAAACCTATGGCATGGATGCCACAGGTGGCATGTAGAGCCATATCTGAGGGCACATGAGGCTTTGCCCTCTGTTAACTCCAGCGTGCATGTGCATGCCGGCCAGCTGAATTTTGGACTTCCGGAGGGCAGGGATAGGCCGTTTGCACCTGTTGAGTTGTTTTTCCCCCTCTCCAAGCTTCAGAAAAGTCTGTGGATGGAGGTAAATGGCCCAACAAGCCAACTGGAAGTTTGGAAACACAGGGGCAGTGCAGGGGGTTGTGTGTGCATATACGAGGGGAGGCTGTTGCATTATGTGCATGTGTGCAGCCTTTTGGCACCCAAGCAAAAAAAGGTTTGCCATCACTGATCGAAAGGACCTAAAGTAGGACGTACGTCATGCTTAGCATGCCTAGAAAAATTAAAATATTATTTAAAGTAGACTGAAAATGAAATGCTTAGGTGCCAGGCTATTCTAAAGGAGATATGCTGTTTCTAAAAATAGTCATTCATTCATTCATTCATTCATTCATTCATTCACTCACTCACTCACTCACTCACTCACTCACTCACTCACTCACTCACTTATTTATTTATTTATTTATTTATTTATTTATTCGATTTTTATGCCACCCTTCTCCTTAGACTCAGGGCGGCTTACAACATGTTAGCAATAACACTTTTGAACAGAGCCAGCCTATTGCCCCCACAATCCGGGTCCTCATTTTACCCACCTCGGAAGGATGGAAGGCTGAGTCAACCTTGAGCCGGTGATGAGAGTTGAACCGCTGACCTTCAGATCTACAGTCAGCTTCAGTGGCCTGCAGTATAGCACTCTACCTGCTGCGCCACCCCGGCTCTCTTTCTACTGCCTTTTGCTTTGCTCAGACAGAAGACGATCATAACATCTGAGAAGAACCATGTGGAAACAAGCTTTCTTTCAGATGACCTAACCTTAAACCCTTTAGGGCATTTAAAGTTTAAACCAGCATTCTCAATAAAGTCTAGATGTGCTTTGCAAGCTATTTGCAGATGTCAAAATCCTGAAATAATATGATCATTAAAACCTGGCCACACATGATTAGTTAATTGAAGTTTCTGACTATATTCCATGCACAACATTAAATCAAGGGAAGGATGATTGAAGGGGAAGTCTACTGCCAGAAGGCAATAATTATTTCTCCATTAGAGAAGCTTTTTCTAACACAGTGTTTCTCAATCTCCACTGCTTTCATATATGTCAATTTCAGTTCCCAGAATTCCCAGCCAACATGGTTTCTTCTGGGATATCTTTTACATTATTTTGTCTGCATGCACAGAAGAAAAAAAATAGCTTCTGCGTGTGCATAGAAGCAAAAAAATAAGATGGCATCAGCTATAACATTGTCAAGAGAACTGGGTCGGGAGCATGGGGAGGTCTGTGTTGCTGACAGTTTCAGCAACCCAGGCCGCCAAGTTACTACTGGTTCCATGAAACCGTTCCGAATGGGGAGGAACCCATCTCTGCTTTGGATCCCTTGGAGATTTTCTTTCAAATTCTGCTTAATTTTTGCACCCACCAGTCCACCATGGGAACCTAGCCTGTGAAGCAGAAATGAATGGAATCCATGTAGAGGTTCTTATCTGTACTTCTACCTAAGAACGCCTCTGGAACCAACTCCTCCCGGAGATTAGAACTGCCCCTACCCTCCTTGCCTTTCGTAAGCTCCTTAAGACCCACCTTTGTCATCAGGCATGGGGGAACTGAGACATCTCCCCCGGGCATATACAATTTATGAATGGTATGTTTGTAAGTATGTGTGTTTAGAAAATGGGGTGTTTTAAATATTTTTAAACAGTAATTTAGATTTGTTGTAAATTGTTTTCACTTTGTTGTGAGCCGCCCCTAGTCTGCGGAGAGGGGCGGCATACAAATCTAAATAATAAATAAATAAATAAATAAATAAATAAATAAATAAATACTTGCGAACTTTTTTAGATAAGAACCAGGTGTTCAAGATTTTTTTGCCTCTTCTCAGGAACCATTTTCCACTTACAAACCCGAGCCTTTGAAATTGTAACCGTAAAAGGCAGGGAGAAGCCTCCACGGAGCCTCTCTAGGAATCTTCTGGGAGGAAACAGGACTGGAAAAGCTGGGGAGAAGCCTCTGTGGGGCTTCTGTACGAATCTCCTGGGAGGAAACAGGGCCTCCACCTTCCCTGTGGTTTCCCCAATCGCACCCATTATTTGCTTTTACATTGATTCCTATGGGAAAAATTGCTTCTTCTTAAAATCTTTTCTACTTAAAAGAACCTGGTCACGGAACGAATTAAGTTCGTAAGTAGAGGTACCACTCTATATAAATATTTCTACAGATAGATCTCCAATTCATTATGGGTTATGTTGCTTGAGGATATAATAATATCGTTGGATGGGATGTGCATGACTGACTAGATCAACTGTTGCAGTGATCCAGATCTGGAGCTCTGGTTACAAGGGCAATTTTTAAAATTAGTTTTAAAGCCACACAATGCGGCTTCATGGAAATATCTGTTAAAAATCAAATCTTCTTGACTTTTCAGGTCAAGGAACTCTGTTTTAGGGATTTCATTGATCCATTAATGTGGCATATGAAATAAATGGATAAATAGGCTCATTAGGAGGGGGGGAAAAGATGAGATTTTCAAATGTTCCACTCACAAGCCAGGAGGCTTAGTGTCATTCTGCCCAATAAAGTTTGTTGTCAGATTCTGTTTCACTGGCTCTGGTCACTTTTTTCCTTCCTGCCCTCTGAGGCACATTTTCATTTCCCCATGAAGATTATATTCCATGGTGGTTCAGAGTGACAAAATGAGGAAGAAGGTGAGATCAAAGGAATCCTTGCACTTTGAACAGATTATTCCTGGCTTCTGATCAAGACTTACAAAGACCAAACCATTCATCTTACTCAAACACGGTTTCAAAATGTATTCATCCAACTGCTTTGGGGTTTTTCCCTTCTAACTTTATATGACATGCAGTCTTCCTTGATTTCTTCTCATTAAGCATGATGTTTCATACTCTGCTCATATGCATAGAGCCAAGGTGGCACAGTGGATAGAGTGCAGAACTGCAGTCTATATCTGCTATTTGCTGGCTGCCTGCAATTTGGCAGTTCAAATTTTAAGAAACTCGGGTTTGTAAGTAGAAAATGGTTCTTGAGAAGAGGCAAAAAAATCTTGAACACCCGGTTTGTCAGTTGTTTATTGGAATAATAGAATTCTAGAATTATGATGAGCCCTGTAAATTTGCTCTAAACCTCTGCTGATTTCAGCAATACTACTAACTTGTATCTCTTATTACTTTTCAACTTTCTTTGGTGCAATGCTCTGATCCTAAGAAAAGGCAGGCTGCCCACAGCTGATTTGAAGAGCTGTAGTGGCTCAGCAATTAAAGACAATGAGCTTGTCAGTTGGAATAAACCCGAACTGCACACAATGGGGTGAGCTCCCATTACTTGTTCCAGCACCTGCTCACCTAACAGTTTGAAAGCATGCAAATGCAAGTAGATCAATAGGTAGCACTTTGGTGAGATAGCGTTCCATGCACCTTTGGCATATAGCCATGACCTCAGAAGTTGTCTTCGGACAACACTGGGTCCCGCGACCAAGAAATGGAGATCAGCACCATGCCATGACAGATAGGGAAAGCATTACCTTTACCTTTAAGCAGGGGTTACGTTCATGTCTGCATATATTGCAAAACATTTCTTTTCTGAATGAACTTTACAGAATTGAACAAGTTTAGAGCAGGCCACTAATGTTTCTTTAAAAAATATTATCTCTTCCAGATGTTAAATAATTATGTATACAATTATAAAGAATTAAACAAGATTTCTGGGGAACTGTCTGCAAAGCAACAGGTATGGAGGAAAAAGACTATTTCATCACCTTTATTGGGTGTGAGGTTATACGTATGGTAAGTTAAGTTACTTATGACCAATATGACGTCATACATATTGTAAGTTAAATTTATTTCAGTCTTTTCCCACCGACATCTCTTCTGACATTTAATTTCTCAGCAGCTCTGGGATCAAGAAAAGTCCATTCGGCTTTTGAACAACTTTGTCAAATGCTCTAATCACTACTGTATTTCAGAGCTGAATACAGTACTCTGTGGATTTGCTTTCGGGTTACTAGGAAAACCCCCAAGACCTGGAATACATTCATATTAATTGGATTGCTATTATTCTTGTTTTTCTGTATATGCTGTGAGCCGCCCCGAGTCCTCGGAGAGGGGCGGCATACAAATCCAAACAAACAAACAAACAAACAAAGAATGAATGAATGAATGAATGAATGACTAAATAAATAAATAAATAAATAAACAAACAAATAAAGTATTTAGTGTGGACCAACTTCCATCTACCACTAAGGGTTTGAGGTGACAACTAACCTCAGGAGAACTAAGATGGTTTGTCTATAGCAGTGATGGAATACCTCCGGGACCGCCTTCTGCTGCACGAATCCCAGCAACCGGTTAGGTCTCACAGAGTTGGCCTTCTCCGGGTCCCGTCGACTAAACAATGTCGTTTGGCGGGACCCAGGAGAAGAGCCTTCTCTGTGGCGGCCCCAACCCTCTGGAACCAGATCTCCCCGGAGATTAGAACTGCCCCCACCCTCCTTGCCTTTTGTAAATTTCTTAAGACCCATCTCTGCCATCAGGCATGGGGGAACTGACACATCTCCCCCAGGCCTATACAGTTTATACATGGAATGTTTATGTGTTTGTTTGCTTTTAATAATGGGTTTTTTAGTGTTTTTTAAATTATTAGATTTGTTCTTACATTGTTCTTGTTGTTGTTGTGAGCCGCCCCGAGTCTACGGAGAGGGGCGGCATACAAATCTAATAAATAGATAGATAGATAGATAGATAGATAGATAGATAGATAGATAAATAAATAAATAAATCTGCTGGCACGCAAGTCATTGCCCTAGCTCAGCTCCAACATGAATGTGTGTGCGAGCCAGCTAATTTTTGGCTTGTACAGAGGCTCTGGGAGGGCATTTTTGACTTCCAGAAAGCCTCCAGAGGGGTGGGAAGGGAATTTTCACCTTCCCCGGGCTCCAGGGAAGCCTTTTGACCCTGGGGTGGGCAAAACATGAGCCTACTGGGCTTACCAGAAGTTGGGAAACAGGCCTGCAGAGGGCCCCCATGGGGTGGAGGAAGCTATTTTTGCCCTCCCCAGGCATTGAATTATGGTGTGGGCAATCACGCATTCCATCACTGCTATAGACAAACCATCTTAGTTCACCTGAGGTTAGTTGCAATAGCGCACGCACACACTCTTTTGGCACCTGAGGGAAAA